>NC_084738.1:43717063-43767063 GCF_033978785.1 Entelurus aequoreus | reverse complement strand
AATATTTATTAATATACATATGTTTAATCTATTTTTTCATGTTATATTTTATGTTTCTTTTCAGGATCATTTCTCTGCAAAAGCAATTCCTTGTAACTACTGTACTACAAAAAAAGTACCAATTTTTAGTTGGAATTTGGATTGCTTGAATGTTGATTGATGTTAGTCAATGAATGATTACAAAAACACCTTGATAAAATGAGGAATACAAATGAAAACATTACCTAACACATTTGAATTGTGTTCTATTTTTAAATCGTGTTTATAAATCAATGCAATATGTTATACATCCATTCATCCAATTTCTACTGCTTGTCCCTTACGGGGTCGTGGGGTTGCTAGAATACAATGTATTAATGTATTATTTATTTTAAATTGTTAGTAATATATGTAATGTTAAAATATAATCATACATTTTTTAATAGCGCTTTTCATCAAAATTCAAAGATGAGTTTCACATACAAAAAGGGGAGAAAAAAATTAAAGGAGTATATATTAAATGCATTTTATTTTATTTGGGAAATTACTTAAAATTGATTTAACATTTTTAATCTGTTCATCCATCCATCTTCTTCCACTTATCCGCGGGGGCAGCACCCTAAGCAGAAAAGCCCAGAATTCCTTCTCCCCAGCCACTTCGTCTAGTGTCTAGGGATCCCTAGGCGTTCCCAGGCCAGCTGGGAGACAGAGTCCCCCCAGCGTGTCCTGGATCTTCCCCCTGGCCTCCTACAAGTCGGACGTGCCCTGAACGCTTCCCGAAGGAGCATCCTGACCAGATGCCCAAACCACCTCATCTGGCTTCTATCGATGTGGAAGAGCAGCAGCTTTACTTTAAGCTCCTCCTGAATGACAGAGCATCTCACCCTATCTCTAAGGGAGAACCACGCCACCCAAAAGAGGAAACTCATTTTGGTCGCTTGTACCCATGATCTTGTCCTTTTGGTCGTAACCCAAATCTCATGACCATAGGTGAGGATGGGGACGTAGATTGACAGGTAAATTGAGAGCTTTGCCTTCCAGCTCAGCTCCTTCATCGAAACAGGGTTTGCATCTCTGCAGATGTCGTACCGATCCGCCTGTCGATCTCACAATCCACTCTTCCCTCACTGAGGTACTTCAACTCCTCCACTTGGGGCAAAGTCTCCTCCCCAACCCGGAGATGGTACGCCATCCTTTTCCAGGCGAGAACCATGAACTCGGACTTGGAGGTGCTGATTCTCATCCCAGTCGCTTTACACTCAGCTGCGAACTGATCCGGTGAGAGTTGAATATCCTGGCCAGATGCAGCTAGCAGGACTACATCATCTGCAAAAACCATAGACCTGACCCTGCAGCAACTAAACTGGATCCTCTCAGCGCCCTGACTGAGCCTGGAAATTCTGTCCATAAAAGTTATAAACAGAATCGGTGACAAAAGGCAGCCCTGGCGCAGTCCAACCCTCACTAGAAACGGGTCCGACTTACTGCTAGCAATGCGGACCAAGCTCTGACACTGATCATACAGGCAGCGGGCCGCCACAATCAGACAGTCCGATACCCCATACTCTCTGAGCACTCCCCGAAGGACTTCCCAAAGGACACGGTCGAATTCCTTCTCCACAAAGCACATGTAGACTGGTTGGGCAAACTCCCATGCACCCTCGAGGATCCTGCCGAGAGTATAGAGTTCCACGACCAGGACGGAAATTGCACTTCTCCTGAATCCGAGGTCCGACTATCTGGCGTAGCCTCCTCTCCAGTACACCTGAATAGACCCTACCGGGAAGGTTGAGGAGTGTGATCTCATGATAGTTGGAACACACCCTCCGGTTCCCCTTCTTAAAGAGAGGAACCACCACCCCGGTCTGTCAATCCAGAGGCACCGCCCTCGATGTCCACGCAATGCTGCAGAGTCTTGTCAATCACAACAGCCCCACAGCATCCGGAGACTTAAGGAACTCCGGGCGGATCTCATCCACCCCTGGGGCCCTGCCACCGAGGAGCTTTTTAACGACCTCGGCAACTTAAACTCCAGAAATAAAAGAGTCCACCACAGATTCTCCAGGCAGCGGGATTGAGGAAGTCTTTGAAGTATTTCCTCCACCGATCCACAACATCCCGAGTCGAGGTCAGCAGCATACCATCCCCACCATAAACGGTGTTGATAATAATAATAATAATAATAATAATAATAATAATAATAATAATAATGGATTAGATTTATATAGTGCTTTTCTAGACACTCAAAGCGCTTCACAAAAAAGTGAGAACCCATCATTCATTCACACCTGGTGGTGGTAAGCTACTTTCATAGCCACAGCTGCCCTGGGGTAGACTGACGGAAGCGTGGCTGCCAGTTTGCGCCTACGGCCCCTCCGACCACCACCTATCATTCATCATTCATTCACCGGTGTGAGTGGCACCGAGGGCAAGGGTGAAGTGTCCTGCCCAAGCGATTTGGATGGTAAGAGGCGGGGAGCGAACCTGCAACCCTCAGGTTTCTGGCATGGGTGCTCTACCCACTACGCCAAAGTGCACTGCTTCCTCTTTTTGAGGTGGTGGATGTTGGTCCAGAATCGCTTTGAAGCCGTCCGGAAGTCTTTTTCCATGGCTTCCCCTAACTCCTTTCATGTCCAAGTTTTTGCCTCTGCGACCGCCAAAGCCGCACACCGCTTGGCTGTCCGAATTCCGTGAGCCAAAAGGACCCGACAGGACTCCTTCTTCAGTTTGACAGCATCTCTCACCATTGGTGACCAGCGAGTTTGGAGATTACGGCCAAGACAGTCACCAACTACCTTGCAGCCACAGCTTCGACCGTCCGCCTCAACAATAGAGGAACGGAACATGGTCCACTTGGACTGAATGTCCAGTGCCTCCCTCGTGACACATTTAAATTATTCCCGAGGTGGGAAATATAATTGAAACTCTCTCAGGTGGTGATCAGTTGAAAGGTGCACCCCTCTCTTCACCCCAAAACATGAGACCGCAAATCCGACGACACAACCACAATGAACTGCAGCCTAGGGTGTCCTGGTACCAAGAGCACATATGGACACCCTTATGTTTGAACGTGGTGTTCGTTATGGATAACCTGTGACAAGCACATAAGTCCAAACACAAAAACACCACTCGGGTTTAGTTAGCCATTTCTCCAAATCACGCCTTTCCAGGTTTCACAGTCGTTACCAATGAGAGCGTTGAAGTCCCCCAGCAGAGCAAGCACTCTCCAGTACTCCCTCTAGCGAATCCAAAATGGGCAGCTACTCTGTACTGCTGTGTGGTGCCGTCCGCCCACCCAGAGGCGGAGGGAAGCTACCCTCTCGTCTAGGCTTAAACTCCAACGTACAGGCTTTGAGCTGCAGGGCAACAAGTATTGCCACCCGCGCCCTTCGCCTCTCACTATATACAACGCCAGAGTGGAAGAGAGTCCAGCTACTCTTAAGAGGACTGGTTCCGGGGACATTGCTGTGTCAAAGAGAGTCCGACAAGATCCAGCCGGAGCCTCGTGCACCAGTTCAGGCTCCTTTCCCCTGGGTCCTTGTTTGTGTTTTTCCATAGAGGTCTTCAAGCTGCTCTTTGTCTGGTCCCTCACCTAACACCTGTTTGTCTTGGGAGACCCTGCCAGGGGGCATAGAAGCCTCCAGACTACATAGCTCCTAGGATCATTGGGACACTCAAACTCCTCAACCACAATAAGGTGACAGCTCAGGAGAGGAGTGATTTAACATTAATACATTTTTTTTTAAAAGGTTAATTTAAATTATGTAAGCAAGTAATTGACTGTGATTAATCATGACTAATCCAAATTCAAAAGTGTGATTACCCTTTTGAATTTGGATTAGTCATGATTAATCACAGTCAATTACTTTCTTACCGAATTAAATTACGCTTAATTACTACCTCGGTATTTTGACGCAAATACAATTTTATCATCAGAATGGCATATACAATTTTTTTTTAATGTTTTACTTGAATGCACATAAATTATTCGTTCAAAACCAACAGTTTTTTCTAAAGTCCTGTCTGTTTTTTTTTTTATAAGCAAAACTATGTACCTTATAAGAACCCCCACCGCCTTTCAGGTAATCATGCACCTTTAAAGTAAACGAGCTCAAAAACAATTAATGTAAAAAAATATTAATCTACCACTGCATGAATAATGTGATAATTTTTTGTGATTAATTACGTAATGCGTTAATTTTTTGTGATTAATCACATGAGCTGACACATTATTTTTGACAGCTCTAATTATAACATTAAATTAAATCGAATTTTGTTTAATTTTATTGTTTTCTTATAATATTTTTTAAAAAGTAATATGACCACAATTTTTTGCAATTCTATTGTACTTTTTTGTAATTATACTCTGGGCCAAGTATGATGAATGTTTTTCTGCACAATTTCCTGGGATAGTACAGTAGGTTTTCAGAAAAAAATCAAAGGAAAAAGCCAAAATTGTATTCACATTATTGATGACATAATAATAGGTTGTCAGAAAATGAATAAACAAATGAAGAACTTAGACATCATAAACTATATAGGATCAGGAAACTTTGATATTCTCTCATTTGAACTAAAGCTTTTGAATCTGCTTTTACTATGAAAAGACAGCAGGGTACAAATAAAAACCACTTGATATCAGTTACCATGACAATCTCTGTTTATGATCAACAGCAAAGATGCGCTCACCTCCCGTTTACTCGTTTTTTTCAAAGTTCAGGCACTAATTTTAGACGTCAGCTATGATTCAGGCGCTGCTAATGATTCACTTGATCCTCTCCTCCAGCGCACGCAGGCAACATGCTTAACCATAAATCCGCTCAACCGACTCGCTTTGGCAAGGGTCGGTTCAGCGGGAGGAAATGGATTACAGCAAAGGCGTAATTAATGAGCCTCGGTGTGGCACCGTGGCATATTAGCACATGCACGCTGCTTGTCGCTGGTTTACCAGTCACACCGCGCAATTTGTACGGGCGGCTGAAAAGCCAGCTCGGAAACCCGCTGACCTGAAAGTGCTTAATGACGGCGAGTGGAGCCCAACACTATAACACAGAGACAAGAGATGAGCCCCAAAGGAGGATATCTGAATGCTGATTAGTATCGCTGCTTATTTTATTTACCCGCCGGCTGTTTGTCGAGGGCCCAGACTCTTCATGAGAGCTGCTTTGGCTCTCATTAGCGCAGGTCAGTAACTCCTGCACTGTAAAAACTCATTAGAGGAGCGCATTCGCTGGCCCTGAAGAGCAACACTGCTCATGCAAAAGATCGTCGTCGCTCTTCAGTTTTGCATCATCACACTTAAAACTCCTATAGATTAGAATTAGAGTGTAGAATCTGAATCCATTTCATCAGTCTATAAGCATCTCTTGCTCAGTTAGCTTTGACGCAATGGAGTTGTCTTTTCTTTTTATGCCAGCAGAGGGCACTGCAGATTCAAGGAACCACGTAGCTGCCACAGAAAAAGGCAGTATTGCCTATAGCTACTTAAGCAGGATTGGTAAAAATGGATTGAAATGAGATTCCCCTAAACTGGTGAAGTTAGCACATCAGGATTTCTGCATCACAACATTTCATGTGAGACCATTTGGATCGAACACAATACCAAAACTTGTTGTGAATATTATAGTATCGTCATGGGGATGTGAGAAAATTGAATGGAGTGAGGCTCCCCCGCCTAGTGAGATTAGCATGTTAAGATGCCTGCCTGCCCTTGGAAGAGAAGTTTAGAGTTGGAACATTTTAAACTAACAAAATAGCAACATTTGTTTTGTTTTTGTCGTATTCCAGTATCATTCTTATCCAGAACACGATTGGTGACAAATGAATGGAGTCAGGTTGTTCAGGTTGGCAAAGTTAGCGCATCAATAAGACAACTTAACCAAATAGCATCATTTGTTCAATCAATCAATCAAAGATGATTTATATAGCCCTAAATCCTGAGTGTCTCAAAGGGCTGCACAAGCCACAACGACATCCTCGGCTCAGATCCCACATCAGGGCAAGAAAAAACTCAACCCAATGGGATTACATTGAGAAACCTTGGAGGGGACCACAGATGTGGGGAACCCCCCCACAACCCCTGTGCGACCGGTGCAATGGACGTCGAGTGGATCTAGATCATAATATTTGTTGTGTATATTGTAATGCCATTCATATGCGAAACTCGGATTAGTAAAAAAAAGAAGAACTGAGTGAGGTTCCCCAGGCTGGCAAAGTTAGCACATCGGTATATCTGCATAAGGTTAGTGTCAGGGCCGGCCCGTGGCATAGGCCGTATAGGCAAATGCTAAGGGCGCCGTCCATCAGGGGGCGCCACGCCAGTGCCACAAATGTTGGAGAAAAAAAGAAAAAAAAAGTTGGTACTATTATTTCTAGATACAAAAAACAATCCCACGTTAATTAAAATGCAAAGTAAAGCCTATTTAATAGAAATATTATTTGTTACAACATTACGCCCCCCCCCATCCCCCCGCACGGTGCGCCCCCTCCCTTCCCGTATCATGACTCTTACCACATCAAAAAATCAACACAAGATGTCGAAACAGCCAAAACTGTCAGGTGCCCAGGGAAGAAAAAAGAGATAAGAAGAGGAGGAGAAACGAGAAAAAGACAGAGCTAGCAGGTAGGTAACGTTAGCCTACATGAAATTATTTGTCTGTTACAGAATGTGATAGTAACCTGGCTTTAGCATTAAGCTAATGTTACATGATTCGGCAATTGCTAATCAATAAATAGCTAGTTCTGTTTTAACGTCGGGTTAATATTGTGGAGGGGGCTAAATTGTTATGGAAAATAATAATGTAACGTTAGGTAATTACAGTACTCCCACATTCCTCAGGGACATTTGTATTAGATCTTTTAAGCAGGTGTTTTTGTTTACATTGTTATTGCCTTCTGGTGAGCTAATGTTTGCCCTGCAGATAATAGTCACTTCTCCACCCCTTTATATATTAGGTATTGTCATGTCTGTGATTATGTTTTCTTTTAGTCATGTTCGGTTTTGGTTTTGGACTTTTTGTGCACTTTTATTTGTCACCATAGCAACCATTAGTTTCACCTGGTTCACATCGTCACTTCACGCACCTGTTCACGTTTAGAGTCACGCACCTGTTTTCACTGATCATGTCACTATATAAGTTTTTCTGTTTCTGTTGTTCGTCCTGGCGACATCACACTCCTGCCACTCTGTTCACCCTCATGATCCATGCTGCTCTTTTTTATGCCCCTCTTCTCATGTCAAGTAAGTTTTGTTATTGTTCATAGTTTTTTGCCTTTGTGCTATAGTGTTTTATTTTCATAGCCACGTTTTGTACTTCCGCCTTTGTGCGCGCTTTTTGTTAATCCCCTTTTGAGTTAAAATATTAAACATGTCCTCACCTGCACGCCACGTATGGTCCAATTCATTTGCACCACTGGATAACCAACCACTCCACAGACCGAGTCATGACAGATGTCGCCAGCTGAAGAGTTCTCCCGCAAGATTGGACGAAGGAACGTGGGAGGTCCTGTGCGCCATGGAAGCCGAGACACTTCGCCATTCCCCCATGGAGCGCAGGGATCTCATGTGGGGTCCGACCGGCAAACTGGTGCCGATCAGCTCCGTTTGGCCCGGGCACGTTGGCACGTCATCCCTGTCCCGGAAGCGCCGCTCCAGACCGAGGACGTCAGGGAAGGTGAGCGGACAGCACGCTGCGCTCCCGCAAGCCCCTCCCCCTCTGGGCGGAAATGGGCCGCAGCCTGCCCGGCTTCCCCAGGATGACATCATAGACCAATATTTTTTTGTCCTGAATTCTTTTTCTTTTGATCACCCGCCCCCAGCAAAAGACTCTAAGTCCAAGATAGAGCACTATCAAAACATGTTTTTAGAAATAAGAGCATGTCAATCACAGTCACCCAGTTTTCATGCCCCGCCCCCCAGGACTCAAGTCACGCCCAAGTCAAGAAACAATTATTTTTTTTCACCCACAAAAGCCCAGGTGGGGGGGGAAGGAAAGACATTTTGGACAATTTAGAGGGGAGGATTTTGCCCCCCTCCTGACCTCCCTCTACCCACCCCAAAAGACGGTTCCAGACTGCGGGGAGCGCGTCTGGGATCCGCTCCTTGAGGGGGGGGGGGCTAGGGCTGGGAACTGTTCAGGTGGGGTGGGTCAGAATCGCCATGCCAAGCCACAGCCTCCAGCTCGGCCACCACCACCTGTCTTTCGACCTGCCAAGCCACAGCCACCAGCACGGCCGCCACCACCAGTCTTTCAACCTGCCAAGCCACAGCCACCAGCACGGCCGCCACCACCAGTCTTTCGACCTGCCAAGCCACAGCCTCCCGCTAGACCACCTCCACCTGCTCCACGCCCTGCTCCAAGGCTATCAACATGCCTAGCAGCTCCACCATGCCAAGCTCCACCATGCAAAGCTCCACCATGCCCAGCTTCACGCCAAGCGCCACCAGTCGCAGCTTCACGCCAAGCGGCACCAGTCGCAGCTTCACGCCAAGCGCCACCAGTCGCAGCTTCATGCCGCCAAGTGCCGCCAGTAGTAGCACCACGCCAAGCTCCGTTACCTGCTCCCTGACGCCAAGCGCCGCCAGTCGCAGCTTCACGACACCAAGCGCCGCCAGTCGCAGCTCCACGACGCCAAGCGCCGCCAGTCACAGCTCCACGACGCCGAGTGCCGCCAGTCGCAGCTCCACGACGCCAAGTGCCGCCAGTCGCAGCTCCACGACGCCAAGTGCCGCCAGTCGCAGCTCCACGACGCCAAGTGCCGCCAGTCGCAGCTCCACGATGCCAAGTGCCGCCAGTCGCAGCTCCACGACGCGACCCCTCAAACCAAGACCAAGATCCCCCCAAGTCCAAGCCAAGACCAAGATCCCCCAAGTCCAAGCCAAGGCCAAGACCAAGTCCAAGACCAACCACGCCAAGACCAAGTCCAAGACCAACCACTCCAAGACCAACCACGCCAAGACCAAGTCCAAGACCAACCATCCCAAATCCAAGACCAAGACCAACCATGCCAAGACCAACCATGGCCACGCCAAGCTTCGCCGCCCGACGTGCCACGCCAAGCTTCGCCGCCCGACGTTCCACGCCAAGCTTCGCCACCTGCTTCATCTGCAGTGTCCACGATGACGACGCATCCACCTCGTCGGCCATGGATGTGGCCAGTCCATGGGCGTCCGCCACGCCAGGTACGCCGACCTCCTCGTCGGCCACGGATGTGGCCACTACCTGGTCGGCCGCCACGCCAAGTGCCCCCACCTCCTCGTCGGCCATGGATATGACCATTCCCGGGTCGCTCACCTCGTCAGGTACAGCGGCGGTCTACGTGTCGCCGCCACCTGATCCTGCCCCGGTAGATTCGGGGACACCTGGTCTGGCGGGGGGGGCGGGGGGGGGGGGGGGGGGGGGCAGGCCAGGCCAGGCCTGGTTAGTGTACAACCATTTTGAGCTTGCAAAATGATAAAGTTTGTTGTAAATTATGTAGTATTGGCTTTAACAGGATGGGAGAAAATTGAATAGACTGAGGCTCTCGAGCTATAATGTTGCTTGCGGTAAACAGCGTGAGCAATCTATAAAATAGCGTGTACTGTTAGTGGGCGTTACGTGCGATTTACTAAGACTGCGTGTGCAATTGTAAAGTTGTGTAGGCCGCCTTGTGTAAATGAGGATCTTGCGTGTACTGTAAAGGGCATCACCACAGGGACACTCTCATTTACTGCACATCCATGTTATCATGCTAATCCTACCTGTGGTGTTTTGCTGTGATTTCAAACAAGCAGGAGACATGTACCACTTTTTATGGGCATTTTAGAAGCAGTTATGCAGTGCATCTACATTGAAACCACTTGTTGGTTTTTTTACCGCTCAATACACAAAAATGCATACTTCAAGAAGTTTTTTTTCATATCATAAATATTTCAATAATAGATATTCTAAGTGAAAAAAATTTAGCATCATTAAAAACAAATACTAAAGAAAACGAAAACACATCAATTGAATTAATTTTAATCAGCCCCTTAAGTTCTCTAGCAGCTATAAAATAATTATGTTTCTGAATAGACAATATGTCAATTTTTTTTATTTTTTATTTCTGGCCGTCCATACACGTAGGACAGAGAATTCCCATCTGTCCATCGTCTGTCTGTGCAGCAAGCACTGCTCATGCAGCTGTCAGTTTGCACTTCCTTCTGACACGTGCCAAATATAACGCAAAATAGAGTTCACAAAACAGTGATGACACATTGCACGTGCAAAAAAAACATTATTTGTATCTTATCCTCCCATATTGTGGGCATTCTGCTCACTTAACAGACACAATCGACTTTGAATGAATGAATGAATGAATGATCTTTATTGTCATTGTGCATGTACAGGTACAGGTCCAACGAAATTTAGGTTGCTTCCCTAAGGTGCTTTGCATTTTTAAAAAAGAAGAAGAAACCACACAATATACAAAAACAACACAATATACACAATATGCAATATGGCCCAAGACCACTCTGACAGGCAATGTAAAAAAAACGAGACAGTAAAAAGTATAAAGTGACTAGTGAACTGACTAGAGAGGAGTAATGCTGGTTCCCAGTGTGCTGAGGGGGTGGGAGTCAGCATTTCCTACCTCCTATGCTGTGCAGGCATTTTATTTTGGATTAAAATATGTAAATACATATGATAAATATTGTCCAGTTGGCGTGTAATCGCTGATTGAACAGTCCCGGATCGTGATTGACCGGTGGCATGAGTTTTTATTTATTTATTTATTTTTTTACATTCCAGCTGTGTTTAGTGCAGTTATGGCCCGGGGGAGGAAACTGTTCTTGAGTCTATTTGTGCGGGTTCGTATGGTTCTGAAACGTCTGCCGGAAGGCAGCCGATCGAAGTGGCTGTTGCCGGGGTGGGATGGGTCCTTGAGTATGTTAGCTGCCTTCTTCAGGCAGCGGGAGTTGTACAGTTCTTCCAGGGAGGGGAGGGGGCACCCGATGATTTTTTGGGCCAATTTGACAACCCTCTGGAGAGCTTTCCTCTCTGCTGCTGTGCAGCTGCAGAACCATACACAGATGCAGTATGTGAGGATGCTCTCCACAGAACAGCGGTAAAAGGACACCAGTAGATCCTGTCTCAGGTGGAGATTCCTGAGTACTCTCAAGAAGTAGAGCCTCTGCTGTGCCCTCTTGACAATAGCCGTGGTGTTGGTCCTCCAGGACAGGTCCTCCTCCAGGTGAACTCCCAGGAAGCGTAGGGATGAGACCCTTTCCACACAGCCCCCGTCGATGTACAGGGACTGTATGATAGTTTTTCTCCTCCTGCTGTCCAAGATCACTTCCTGGGTCTTGAGCTGGTTCAGCTTCAGGTTGTTCGCCCTGCTCAACACTGCCAGCTGCTCTACCTCGTCCCGGTATGCCGTCTCGTCGACCCCAGAGATGCAGCCCACCACCGTTGTGTCATCGGCAAACTTTATGATGTGATTGCCGGGGTGGGTGGCTGTGAAGTCGTGGGTGTAGAGTGAGTAGAGCAGGGGGCTCAGCACGCAGCCCTGAGGTGAGCCGGTGCTGAGGCTGAGGGCTGTGGAGGTGTGGGTACCCAACCTCACCCTCTGACGGCGGTCAGTCAGGAAGTCTTTAATCCAGAGACAGGTGGGGTTGGATATTCCGAGGTATGCTAGCTTGGTCACCAGTCTGTCAGGTAAGATGGTATTGAATGCAGAGCTGAAGTCTACAAAGAGCAGCCGTACATAGCTCCCCCCCCTCCTCCATGTGGGACATGGCGGAGTGGAGAGCCGTAGCGATGGCGTCCTCCGTAGACCTGTTGGCTCGGTAGGCAAACTGATGGGGGTCCAATGCGGGCGGTAGGGATGAGAGAATGTGGGTCCGGACCAGTTTCTCGAAACACTTCATTGTGATAGAAGTGAGTGCCACTGGCCGGTAGTCGTTCAGACAGCTGACAGTGTTTTTCTTTTTGGGGACCGGGATGATGGTGGAGGTTTTTCAGGCAGTGAGGTGTGTTTTGTAGATCAGCGTATGCTATCAGGTTAGTACACGCAAACCTTTAGTAAATCAGGCCCGAATACGTTTTCCTCCCCTTAAATGCTTAGTTTGGAGTGAGAACATTCAAAATAGCAATATTTTGTTATATTTTTTGTTGTATTCCAGTATTGTTCTTAACCAAAACAAGAATGGTAACAAGTGGATGGAGTCAGGTTCCTCAGGTTGGCAAAGTTAGTGCATCAATAAGAGAAACATTAGCAACATTTGTTGTAGATATCGTAATGCCATTTGAATGTGGAACGCAGATTAGTAAAATAGGAAGAATGGGGTGAGGTTCCCCAAACTGGCAGAGTTAGCAAATCATTATATCTGCATTAGGTTTGTGTGCAACCGCTTTGAGATAACAAAATTTGTTGTAAATAATGTGGAATTGCCTTTTTATAAAACAGGATGGGAGAAAATTGAATGGAATGAGGCTCCCGGGCTTGTGTTGCTAGCGTATTAGGACCTTTGCTTCCCCTTAAATGCTTAGTTTGGAGCGAGAACATATTGAAGTAACAACATAGCAACATGTGTTTTATTTTTGTTTTATTTCAGTGTCATTCGTATCTAAAACGGGGTTTGTAATTAACGTATCGAGTGAGGTTCCTAAGGTTGACAAATTTAGCGCCTCAATAAGAACAACCAAAGAAATTGTAGAATTTGTTGTGGCTACTGTAATACCATCCTCAGTATATTTGAAACACAGATGAGTAAAAATATAATGGAGTGAGGTTCTCCAGGCTGGAAAAGTTAGCACATCAGTATATAGATTTGTAAAGTACAACCATTTTATTCAAACCAAACAAAACAGCAACATTTGCAGTATCATATGTTAATAAAAAAGGATTGGTAACAAGAGAATGGAGTGAGGTTCTTAATGTTGACAAGTTAGTGAATAAATAAGGAGAAACCTATGTAATATGTCGTGAATATTGTAATACCATCCATATATGCAGCACATATTATAAAAAAAAAAAATAGAATTGCGTTAGCACATCAGTATATCTGCATTATATGTGTACCACAGTGGTTCTCAAACTTTTTTCACAAAGTACCACCTCAAGAAAAACTTGACTCTCCAAGTACCACCGTAATGACCAACATTAAAATACAGTTGCGTAGTAGGCCTAAGTATTCATTCAAAACAAGGCACAGGTTTTATCTAACATATATTTAATATTTGTGTCCACTGTAACATTACACACAGTTCGAACAGTGAAACTGTGTTTGAATATAGGAAAATAAAACACTGTAAATGAATCATGTGATTCTTTGGCGTACCACTAGATGGAGCCCCTACACGTACCACAGTTTAAAAAATCACTGGTGTACAACCATTTTAAATGAACAACATAGCAACATTTGTCATCGATATTGCAGTATTTTTTATTTTAGAACAGGATTGATAACACATGAATGGAGTGCGGTTCCTCAGATTGGCAATGCTAGCACATCAGTAAAAGAAACTTACGAAATAGCAAAATATGTTGTGGGTATTGTAATACCATCTATATTGGCAGGAACATAGATTTAAAAAAATATATAATAATGGAGTGGGGTTCCCCAGGTTGGCAAAGTTAGCAGATCAGTATATCTGCATTTAAATGTGTGTACAACAATTTCGAACTAACGCAATAGCAACGTTTGTTGTAAACATTGCTATATCATTCATTTTTAAAACAGGATTGGTAACAAGTGAATGGAGTGAGGTTCCTAAAGTTGGCAAAGTTTTTAGTGAATACTGCAATATAGGGCTGCAACAACTAATCGATTAAATTGATTAAAATCTATTATAAAAATAGTTGCTGATTAATTTAGTCATCGATTCGTTGGATCTATGCTATGCGCATGTGCAGAGGCTTTTTTTATTTATTTATTTTTGTATTTTTTAAATTTTTTTTTAAAATAAACCTTTATTTATAAACTGCAACATTTACAAACAGCTGAGAGACAATAATCAAAATAAGTATGGTGCCAGTATGCTGTTTTTTTCCAATAAAATACTGGATAGGATAGAAATGTAGTTTGTCTCTTTTATCCGATTATTAATCGATTAATCAAAAATAACAATCGACAGATTAATCGATTATCAAATCAATCATTAGTTGCAGCCCTACTGCAATACAATATTTACCTAGAACACGATTGGTGTGAAGTAACTGAAGTGAGGTTTTTTAATCTGGTAGTTTGAGAACAATACAAAGACAAAAAAGATTCTCATTAATAATGGAGTTGTCATGACACGGAGTCGAACCCACGTTTCCTCTGCAGCTGCAGGCACCTCTGTTAACCCCTCTGCTGGCAGCACACTCAGACACCCCTGCGCTCGCGCTGAGCACAACACGCCCACACAGCAACAAGCCTGCAAACATTCACTCATCAGCACACCTGGACTTGACGAGGGGGAGCGGCATAAAGACCAGCGGACCCAAGGAACCTTTGCCAGAACGTCGCTAACCTCCCATGACTCTCCTGACCTCCGTGATCGTGCCTTGTCACTCGACACCCATCCGGATTCCTAACTGCCCTCCTCGATCCACGACCTCCCTGCTCGGACCTAGACCATGCTGCCCTGCTCTTGCCCACGACCACTTGCCTGTCCACGAACTGCCTCTTCGCCTTGCCCCCTCAGATAACGACGAAAGATACAACCAACATTTACAGACAACAACCCTTGGTAACATTTACATTATTAATTTTACACATAGTCAACACTCACACACTTTGAGTAGCATACACACGCCACGTATTCATCAAAGGTTTCAAATAAACCTTGTAAGCCGCAGTCCTGCCCTGGATGTCGCCTCCTTCCCTTCTCTGATACACAACAGTACGTTCTGGCCAACAACATGTCGGAACCAGGCGACAGCAGTAAGCCCCAGGCCCAGATAGCCATATCTTCCGACCTAGCTATCCTTAGCTCCGTCGTTAGTGAACACCAGGTTTGGTTAACTGCCCTTGAGGATCATCTTGAGAGAGCTTTTACCAGACTTTATTCCAAGCTGGACAACATGTGCCCCGGGGCCAGTTCTGGACCAGTGGTACCTCCACGTGCTTCTCCAGTTCCTGGACCCGAACACAGCATTTTGGAATGAGAGCCCAGGATTGCCAGCCCTAAACCCTTTGAAGGGGACTTTGAACTTTGTAGAGGGTTTTTGGTACAATGTGACCTCATTTTTCGGCACCAGCCCTCCCATTATTCCTCAGACGGCGCCAACATTGCATTTATTTTCTCCTTACTTTCCGGCCCGGCTCTCAAGTGGGCTACTGCTGCAGTCGACAGGACCATTGGGTTCAACGCAGACTATTCTGCGTTCCGTGCAGAATTTCGGGCTGTCTTTGACCACCCCAAGGATGGGGGGGACGCGGCCGGACGTCTACACTCCATCTCGCAGGGTTCACGTTCCGTGGCAGCTTATACCCTGGAATTCCGGACCCTGGCGGCGGACAGCGGTTGGGGGGACCGGGCGCTCCAAAGCGCTTTCCGCCGCGGCCTCTCTGAAGAGATTAAGGACGGTCTACTGAGAGACAGACCTACTTC
Source organism: Entelurus aequoreus (assembly GCF_033978785.1). Taxonomy (NCBI): domain Eukaryota; kingdom Metazoa; phylum Chordata; class Actinopteri; order Syngnathiformes; family Syngnathidae; genus Entelurus; species Entelurus aequoreus. The sequence goes on along the minus strand of NC_084738.1, from coordinate 43,751,524 downwards.
CTGCAAGGACCTCATCGAACTGGCCTTCCAATTTGACCTAAGACTTTGTGAGCGAGCAGCAGAACGAAACCAGAGAACTACCTCAATGGCAGTCCAGCCATACTTTATTTCCCCGTAATGAGGAAAACCCCGACATACTGCTACCCGCTATTCTGGCCTGGGACCAGAGGAGCATTCAAGTACAGGCATTTGTGGACTCTGGATCTGATGAAAGTCTTTTGGACTACAAGTTCGCCCGGCAGATGGGCATTCCCCTGATCTCCCTGGACAAGACGCTGCCAGCACAGGCCCTGGATGGACGGCCATTGGGCCCCATCAATTACCGCACTGAGCCCCTTTCCATGACCATTTCTGGAAATCACAGAGAGACCATTAGTTTATGGGTGCTGGAAGCGCCGGTAGCCCCGCTGGTACTTGGAAGATCTTGGCTTCGTCACCACAACCCTCATATCTCTTGGTCTTCCGGCAGAATTCTGGCATGGAGCACACCCTGCATGGCCAACTGTCTTGGATCAGCATCTCATCCGGTCTACCATTCCACTACCACGACTCCCCAGGTAGATCTATCTCTGGTTCCAGCTTGCTACCATGACTTAGCCGAGGTCTTCAGCAAGGTACGTGCCCTGGGACTACCCCCCTCATAGACCTTATGATTGTGCCATCGAGTTACTCCCTAACGCTACTTTGCCGTCTAGTCGCCTATACAATTTGTCTCTGCCCGAGAGAGAAGCTATAAGGAACTATATCACCGAGGGCCTTGCCTCAGGCATCATTACACCATCCAAGTATCCACTGGCAGCGGGATTCTTTTTCGTTGCCAAGAAGGACGGATCTCTTCGTCCCTGCATTGACTACCGTCACCTTAACAACATCACAATTAAGAATAAGTACCCTCTTCCACTACTCAACTCATCTTTTGGACCTTTGGCACCTGCTACTATATTTACCAAACTGGATCTTCGTAACGCCTATCACCTGGTCCGGATCAAAGAGGGAGACGAGTGGAAGACGGCTTTCAACACTCATATGGGGCATTATGAGTACCGGGTGATGCCTTTTGGACTCACCAACGCACCTGCAGTTTTTCAAACTCTTGTCAGTGACATTCTTCGGGACATGCTGGACCAATTCGTGGTTGTATACCTCGATGATATTCTAATTTTCTCCCGTAATCTCTCTGATCACCAGAAACATGTTCGACTTGTCCTGCAACGTCTTTTGGAAAACTGTCTATTTGTTAAGGCTGAAAAGTGCTGCTTCCACTCCTCTTCGGTGGAGTTCCTTGGATTCGTGGTCGAAAAGGGTCACATAAGGCCAGACCCGAAGAAGGTGGAGGCCGTGGTGAAGTGGCCGCAACCCACTACTAGGACGGAACTTCGGAGGTTCCTCGGCTTCGCTGGCTTCTACCGCCGATTCATTCAAGACTTCAGTAGAGTTGCGGCACCACTCCATTCACTCACGTCTACAAACGTTCCTTTTGTGTGGACTCTTGGCGAGGAAGGCCTTTGAGGAATTAAAGGAGCGTTTTGTTTCTGCCCCCGTTCTAGTCCATCCCGACTTAGATACTGCTTTTTTGGTGGAGGTTGACGCCTCAGACTCGGGGATTGGGGCTATTCTCTCTCAACGGTCAAAGAATGACAATTTGGTTCACCCTGTTGCTTTTTTCTCCAGGCGCCTGACCACGGCCGAACAGAATTATGATGCTGGGAATAGAGAATTACTGGCGGTCCATGAGGCCCTGGTGGAATGGAGACACTGGTTGGAAGGAGCTAGACACCAGTTTCAGATCCTTACCGACCACAGCAACCTCCTACACATCCGAGCTGCCAAGAGGATCAAAAATCGCCAGGCAAGGTGGCAGCAGTTTTTCTCTCGCTTCAATTACGTGCTTTCTTTCAGACCTGGGTCCAAGAACACTAAGGCTGACGCACTGTCTCGGCTATTTCTGAAAGAACCTACCAGTCCGGCAGTGGCAGAACCCATCCTTCCTCCCACTTGCATCATAGGGATGGTAACTTGGAAAGTGGAGGACCTGGTTAAGTCTGCACTGCATTCCAATCCAGGACCGGGAGGTGGACCTCCCAACAGACTGTTCGTCCATCGCGAGCTACGACCCTGGGTCCTGAATTGGGGTCACTCAAGCCTGTTCTCATGCCATCCTGGCTTTCAACGAACCCTATCACTGCTGCGAAGACGTTTTTGGTGGCCATCCATGGCCAAGGACACTCGGGAGTTTATCGCTGCTTGTTCAACTTGTGCCCGCAGTAAGATGTCACACAGGCCTCCTGCTGGTCTTCTTCGCCCTCTCTCCATTCCTGCCCGTCCTTGGTCGCACATCGCCCTGGATTTTGTCACGGGATTTCCAGCTTCCAGAGGTAACACCACTATCCTTACAATTGTTGATCGTTTCTCCAAAGCAGCCCATTTCATTCCGCTGCGCAAGTTACCTTCTGCTTCAGAGACTTCTGACCTCCTCACACTTCACGTCGTCAAGCAGCATGGTATTCCGGTGGATATTGTTTCTGACCGAGGCCCTCAGTTTATGTCGCAAGTATGGAGAGCTTTCTGCAAGGGAATCGGGGCCTCGGTCAGCCTCACATCGGGATATCATCCCCAAAGCAACGGGCAGGCCGAGAGGGCGAATCAAAGCTTGGAGACCATGCTCCGATGTGTCGCCAGTCGTCAACCCACATCCTGGAGCAAGTTTCCGCCATGGGTGGAGTTTTCCTATAACTCCTTGAAGAGCTCCGCTACCGGTATGTCTCCATTTGAGTGCTCATTAGGTTATCAACCCCCTTTGTTTCCCCAACAAGGACTGGAGATCGCTGTACCATCAACTATAACTCATATTAGACGGTGTCAGAGGGTGTGGAGAGCCGCTCGCGCAGCTTTGGAAAGAGCATCCGAGAAGATGTGTCGCAACGCCAACCGTCATCGCATTCCAGCTCCGTCCTATAAACCAGGACAACAAGTGATGCTTCTCACTAAGGACCTCAGCCCCCAGGTACCATCTAAGAAATTGGCTCCACGTTATGTTGGTCCGTTCTCCATAATGTCTATCATAAATCCTGTATCAGTTAAATTGGCTCTCCCACCCTCGGTCAAGCGGCATCCAGTGGTCCATGTTTCCCAGGTTAAACCGGTAGCGGAGAGCGCTCTGTCCCCTCCTGTCCCTGCCCCCCCACCCTCTAGGTTCTTACCCAATGGAGATCAGGTGTGGTCGGTTAAGGAGATCCTCAGGGTCCGTCGACAAGGTAGGGGGCTCGTTTATTTGGTCGACTGGGAGGGATATGGACCTGAAGACAGATCTTGGGTGCCAGCCTCCTACCTTGCCGATCCCTCACTTCTAGAGGATTTCTACCATGCCAATCCTGATGCTCCCCGGCGCTCGTCGGAGGCCTCGCATAAGGGGGGGGTGTACTGTCATGACGCGGAGTCGAACCCACGTTTCCTCTGCAGCTGGAGCTGCAGGCACCTCTGTTAACCCCTCTGCTGGCAGCACACTCAGACACACCTCTGCTCGCGCTGAGCACAACACGCCCACACAGCAACAAGCCTGCAAACATTCACTCATCAGCACACCTGGACTTGACGAGGGGGAGCGGCATAAAGACCAGCGGACCCAAGGAACCTTTGCCAGAACGTCGCTAACCTTCCATGACTCTCCTGACCTCCGTGATCGTGCCTTGTCACTCGACACCCATCCGGATTCCTAACTGCCCTCCTCGATCCACGACCTCCCTGCTCGGACCTAGACCACGCTGCCCTGCTCTTGCCCACGACCACTTGCCTGTCCACGAACTGCCTCTTCGCCTTGCCCCCTTGGATAACGACGAAAGATACAACCAACATTTACAGACAACAACCCTTGGTAACATTTACATTATTAATTTTACACATAGTCAACACTCACACACTTTGAGTAGCATACACACGCCACGTATTCATCAAAGGTTTCAAATAAACCTTGTAAGCCGCAGTCCTGCCCTGGATGTCGCCTCCTTCCCTTCTCTGATACACAACAGGAGTAATAATATAAAATAATTAGAGTGAAGTTCTGAAGCCTTTCGATGTTAAGGAGTCAGTATTTCTGCATCCCCTTAACAGCAAAGGTTGGTGTTTCATTTTAAACTGGTCTTCTTTTGCAATTCCATCTACAACACAGACTGGAGTAAGATTCTTCAGGCTGGTAAAGTTAGCGCATCAGTACCTCTGTTTTTTATGTCATTGTGCCAGTAGTAAACATCTGTAAATTTAATGTAGTGAGAAAACTTTCAGTGATTTTTTTTTAATGGTACTTGAAAGCATCTTAAACATGTGGCAAGGCAAATATATTGGACTTGTATTGTACCTGTGTGCGTTATTGCCGAGCTATGACCACAAAACATTGTTTGACAAAGTTGACTCAGCATTTCCCCCCCCCCCCAACACAACACTTTTTTTTTGTGCCGCAGCATAAATTGCTCCCTCATTCATCTTCCTGCCGGGACGCTCACAGCCTCCGCGGAGGTTTTGACCCGTTGACTCCTCACATCTCTTGTCAGTGTTCCAAGGCAACACAAGCGTGTTGGACCTAATAAGACCAGTTGCTCGCTAATTTGCTTTAATAGGAATTATATGCAAATGACGACGTAGTCAGCCTTCACGCCGTCTGACAGCTGGATGAGTCTGTATGATCTCGGTAGAACACCGCAGGGCTAATTCATTCCGCGCTCAAAGCTCATTATTATACTTTTGGGAGGGAAGTCATTTGCTTTTCTTTTTTGGCTTGATGAGGAAAGTTTATGAGAAGGACGCATATGTTTGCATATTTATGACAGTTTATTTTTCTGCTGGTTGGTCTTTCTATCTGTCAGTCTGTCAGTCCTTTCTATCAGTTTATCTGTTAGTTTGTTGGTCTGTCAGGTGATTCTTTAGTCTTCTGTATCTGTAGTGTCAATCTGTCCGTTAGTCTGTCCATCCATCAGTCCATCGGTTGGTCGATCAATCTGTTGGTTGATCGATCAATCTGTTGGTTGAGCCATTGGATTATTAGTCCTTTGGTCATATGTACTGTATGTGTAGAATCTACAGTGTTTTGCTATGCAGATGTTGGTCGGCCTGTCGGCGGTTTCGTTGTTTTTGCCGTCCGTCAGTCATTTCTTATCAATCTACCTCCTGTTTGGTTGGTCAGTCCGTCTGTCAGTCGATCCATTGGTTTGTTCAGCAGTCCGTTTGTTCTGTTTGTCAATAGATCCCTCCGTTTTGCCACTTATTAGATGGTGCCGAGTGTCTGAATATGTGAGTTTGACATATGTTGGTCCATCAGTCCCTCATTCCTATTTATCTGTAGTAGGGCTGTCTTTGACTTTTCATAGTCAAATGTGGTTTGTCAGATTTCACCCATAGTCGACGATCAGTGGAACCTAAGGTGTTTTTTCTTTTTAAAGACAGAACAGGTTGTAATATGTAGTGCACTGACTGGTCACTAAATGTCAGTAGCCTGACATGGATGTACATGTAACAGGTTACTACTGTATGTATTTGATTCCACTTGTTCCAACAAGGGTTTATGTGAGTGCTCAATAGCGCCCCCTCTCAGACATGGGCTATAAATAGGCTGGACTGGCATTACAGCCGCCAGTTCAGTACGGCCATGATCGAGGTAAGTTGGGGAGTGCTGCTCAAATACAAATTAATAGCCAATTAGCTTAAATGCTAACATGATGTACTAATTTTCATAGTGTGTTGTACAGACCCTCACTGTATTGACCACTCCATTCCACATCAGGTAAATTTTTATGTAAAATTTAAAATATATTGTAAAACATGCCAGTTCAATACGGCCGTGACCGAGTGTGTTGTAAAGAGCCTCACTCTATTGACCGGTGCACATTCCATTCCACATCAAACAAACACAGCGCAGAGTCCAGGAGGCTTGAACTCGCGACAATTATAATAATGATAAATGGGTTATACTTGTATAGCGCTTTTCTACCTTCAAGGTACTCAAAGCGCTTTGACAGTATTTCCACATTCACCCATTCACACACACATTCATACACTGATGGCGGGAGCTGCCATGCAAGGCGCTAACCAGCAGCCATCAGGAGCAAGGGTGAAGTGTCTTGCCCAAGGACACAACGGACGTGACTAAGATGGTAGAAGGTGGGGATTGAACCCCAGTAACCAGCAACCCTCCGATTGCTGGCACGGCCACTCTACCAACTTCGCCACGCCGCCCCGGATTACAGTGCATTTAGCAGGGGTTACATACACATTAAAGGCCTACTGATATGAATTTTTTTTATTTAAACTGGGATAGCAGATCCATTCTATGTGTCAAACTTGATAATTTCGCGATATTGCCATATTTTTGCTGAAAGGATTTAGTATAGAACAGGGGTCCCCAACCTTTCTGAAACCAAGAGCTACTTCTTGGGTACTGATTAATGCGAAGGGCTACCAGTTTGATGCACACTTAAATAAATTGCCAGAAATAGCCAATTTGCTCAATTTACCTTTAACTCTATGTTATTATTAATAATTAATGATATTTACACTTAATTGAACGGTTTAAAAGAGGAGAAAACACGAAAAAAATGACAATTAAATTTTGAAACATAGTTTATCTTCAATATCATTTAATTTCAACCGAAAAAAAGAAGAGAAAAACTAGCTGATTCGAATCTTTTTTAAAAAATTAAAAAAATAATTCATGGAATATCATCAGTAATTTTTCCTGATTAAGATTAATTTTAGAATTTTGATAACATGTGTTAAATAGGTTAAAATCCAATCTGCACTTTGTTAGAATATATAACAAATTGGACCAAGCTATATTTCTAACATAGACAAATCATTATTTCTTCTAGATTTTCCAGAACAAACATTTTTTAAGAAATTCAAAAGACTTTGAAATAAGATTTAAATTTGATTCTACAGATTTTCTAGCTTTGCCAGAATATTTTTTTTGAATTTTAATCATAACAAGTTTGAAGAAATATTTCACAAATATTCTTCGTCAAAAAAACAGAAGCTAAAATGAAAAATTAAATCAAAATGTATTTATTATTCTTTACAATAAAAAAGATAAATTTACTTGAACATCGATTTAAATTGTCAGGAAAGAAGAGGAAGGAATTTAAAAGGTAAAAAGGTATATGTGTTTAAAAATTCTAAAATCATTTTTAAGGTTGTATTTTTCTCTAAAATTATCTTTCTGAAAGTTATAAGAAGCAAAGTAAAAAAATAAATGAATTTATTTAAACAAGTGAAGACCAAGTCTTTAAAATATTTTCTTGGATTTTCAAATTCTATTTGAGTTTTGTCTCTATTAGAATTAAAAATGTCGGGCAAAGCGAGACCAGCTTGCTAGTAAATAGATACAATTAAAAAAATAGAGGCAGCTCACTGGTAAGTGCTGCTATTTGAGCTATTTTTAGAACAGGCCAGCGGGCTACTCATCTGGTCCTTACGGGCTACCTGGTGCCCGCGGGCACCGCGTTGGTGACCCCTGGTATAGAACAACGACGATAAAGTTCACAACTTTTGGTCGCTGATTAAAAAAAGCCTTGCCTGTACCGGAAGTAGCGTGACATCGCAGGTTGAAAGGCTGCTCACATTTCCCATTGTTTAAAATGCAGCGAGAGCGATTCGGACCGGGAAAGCGACGATTACCCCATTAATTTGAGCGAGGATGAAAGATTCGTGGATGAGCAACGTGAGAGTGAAGGACTAGAGTGCAGTGCAGGACTTTCTTTTTTCGCTCTGACCGTAACTTAGGTACAAGGTCTCATTGGATTCCACACTCTCTCCTTTTTCTATTGTGGATCACGGATTTGTATTTTAAACCACCTCGGATACTATATCCTCTTGAAAATGAGAGTTGAGAACGCGAAATGGACATTTACAGTAACTTTTATCTCCACGACAATACATCGGTGAAGCACTTTAGCTACATAGCTAACGTAATAGCATCGTGCTTAACTGCATATAGAAACAGACGAAATAAGCCCCTGACTGGAAGGATAGACAGAAAATCCACAATATTATTAAACCATGGACCTGAAACTACACGGTTAATGCTTTCCAGCCTGGCGAAGGTTAACAATGCTGTTGCTAACGACGCCATTGAAGCTAACTTAGCTACGGAGCTCACGGAGCTATGCTAAAAACATTAGCTATCCACCTACGCCAGCCAGCCCTCATCTGCTCATCAACACCCGTGCTCACCTGCGTTCCAGCGATCGACGGAGCGACGAAGGACTTCACCCGATCACCGATGCGGTCGGCGGCTAGCGTCGGATAGCGCGTCTGCTATCCAAGTCAAAGACCTTCTGGTTGTGTTGCTGTAGTTCGCCGCTAATACACCGATCCCACCTACAGCTTTCTTCTTTGCAGTCTTCATTGTTCATTAAACAAATTGCAAAAGATTCACCAACACAGATGTCCAGAATACTGTGGAATTTTGAGATGAAAACAGAGCTTTTTTGTATTGGATTCAATGGAGTCCGAATACTTCCGTTTCAACGATTGACGTCACGCGCATACGTCATCATACATAGACGTTTTCAACCGGAAGTTTAGCGGGAAATTTAAAATTGCACTTTATAAGTTAACCCGGCCGTATTGGCATGTGTTGCAATGTTAAGATTTCATCATTGATATATAAACTATCAGACTGCGTGGTCGGTAATAGTGGGTTTCAGTAGGCCTTTAACATTAACAATGAAACATAGAATTTGATTGTAAAGGTAAAAAATAACAAGGAAATCCACTCCCTTGTCAGCAAGTCTTGGAGGAGGGAGTGGTAAAAGGGGATGGTTGAAGGGTCTTTCATGTTTCACTCTCGTCCGTTACAAAGTTAAGTTTATTCAAACTTTACCAGCAGGTACAATCATTACACACTGGCTCAACTAACTTTCTGCTATATGTCATATTTAAACCGGTTTCCCTTCAACTTGCGTTAACTGGAAATATTTACATTACACATTTGCGGTCCTTTCCAAGGTTTCTCATTGTCATTTCATTGGGTTGAGTTTTTCTTGCCCTGATCTGGGATCTGAGCTGTGTCGTTGTGGCTTGTGCAGCCCTTTGAGACACTCATGACTTAGGGCTTTATAAGTAAACATTGATCGATTGATTGATTGACTAACTCACCTAATCGGTTAAATGTTTGATGATTCAAATGACAGGTTGGTCTTCGAATCAGACTCCTCTAAATCAAATCGGCAACTATTGAAAGATACCAATTACTTAGGCATGTAAACCGAGTATCGGTATATTTTAAGGTAAGTTAAAGTACCACTGATAGTCACACACACTATCTGCATTTGACCCATCCCAGGTGAGTTGAGCAGTGAGCAGCAGCGGTGGCCACGCTCGGGAAGCATTTTGGTGATTTAACCCCCAATTCCAAACCTTGATGCTGAGTGCCAAGCAGGGAGGTAATGGTCCCATTTTTATAGTCTTTGATATGACTCGGCCGGGGTTTGAACTCACGACCTACCGATCTCAGGGCGGAAACTCTAACCACAAGGCCACTGAGCAGGCTTAGTCCCGGTTCCTAATTGGGTCGGTCCTCCCGGACAGCGACGCTTCTGAAATAACGGTACTGCTATCAGTATTTTTTTTAATCCAGCTGACCGTGGTAATTTTGACACGCTGTCACATTCGGTCCAGCTGCCACTGCATACACAGCATATCAGCCTGGAATAATTACTAATGGGAAGCAACACCACACAAAAGTTTGTAACACCACAATTCATCCTCAAAAGTCCCTCAAAGTCATGCACGCTAATAAACGTTATATAGTTTCAAGTGAATGCCACTAAACTCACGCTTCATCAACTGTCCTCATTGCGATCCAGTAACACACAGGCTAATAATAATCGACTCAAATAGGTGAACATTTTAAATAATACAATAATCCATGAAGTTGCTTTGACGGAAGATAAAATCCGCTGACAGAACCGTAGTCGCCGTCTGACGTCGCTCCATCGCGGCACATTTGCGACGTGGCATTAATAGACACCTTGCTTAAATTTGTCTCAGTTAGTTCTGTTTCTTGACTCTACAACTGGACGATTAATAATTACACTTAATCACTGAGTCTTTTTTTGTTTGTTCACACAACATACACATACACATACACATTGGTAGCTGTCAACCTCCGGTCCGTCACTCAAATACGTCCGTGTGCAACATAAACACAAAACTATTGCTATTTTTATAAAATACACACCCACAAAACATGCTAATTGGTTGTATTGATTTATATGATATAGGGACAAGTGGTAGAAGATGGATGGATGGATGGATATATTTGATGTGATATATCATGTATGTAAAAGGTCTGTGCTCTGTACATGAATGCATACATGATATTTCTAGCTGAGTGTAATTGTAATGAATGGAAACACAGTGATATATATGTGTGTTCTTTACAAGATGATGACATAACAACTGCATTAGCAAACATAGTTGACTTGTTTAAGACTTAAAAAGCAGGTGTTGATAAAAAGACTTCCCAGCTGTGAGATGTTTTATCATGTTGTGGAGAAGTACAACCTCTTCTGCTAATAAAAACGGTAATAAAAAATGCTTTATTTAAAAAATATATATATATTTACACGAATTACATATAGTATCGAGAAAAAATGGTATCGTTTACGAATATTGATATAGGTATTGTATCGATAAAATCTTAACGATATACATCCCTACCCATAATATATAGTATTTTTCCATCTATTACCAGGGTGTCAAACGTACGGCCCGCGGGCCGAACAAGTTTAAGATGAGTTTGCTAAATATAAAAATGAGCTGCAATTTATTAATGAAATAAACTGCTGTTCTAAATGTATCCATTGCATATCACAATAGCAATTTAAGTGTAGCCCAAGTCACACATGATACTGTTTGAAGATGACGTGTCAGCTGACTTTAAGCGCTCTCTGGATTGGCTGCCGCTACTCCAGTCAGCACAAGTGCAAGCAATCAGCTGTTCCTGTTGTGGTTGGCAGTAGATGGCAGCAGACTGATGCAGTTTCGACGCACAATACCTTCTTTCATTGTCAATTATCCAATCAACGGATAAAATAACCAAATGGTAAGATGCAAAGACTTAAGTCGACATTACCATCATCTTTGTAGTTAGAGTTCCGTGCAGCACTCACAATTGTTTGATGGTGCAATGCACACCCTGAACTCCATTGTAAAAATGTGTTTCTACATTGATTCTACATTGTCATTTTGATCATTTTTGTTGTTGTTATAATTGTGGTATTTGAATAATGATAAATGAATGTGTTGTGGATGTCACCAATGCAGCGGTTTGAGGAAACACTCGGTTGCTTTTCCAAACACATCTTTAATGGTGAACTGTCCACATGAGAATGCTAAACAGGAAGTGCTCAACGTTTAATGGCTTTGTAAATACACTAAAACCAAGTCGTAGTTCAGTGTGTTCTTCATGGTGTTTTTTTAACTGCACCAATTTTTTCCTTACAATTTAAACTACCGGTTACTTGAAGTGTTTTGCCAAAAGGATTATTTGTAATATGTACATTTTCAGAATGTGCTTATTCTATTTTTGGCCAAAGTAAGACAAATAAAACAATCTGAAGTTTTGTGGATGTTTAAGTTATTATGCCATGATTTTACAAGTTTGGCCCGTGCAGTAATAGATTTTCCTCTATGCGGCCCTTGAGCTAAAATGATTTTGACAACCCTGATCTATTATAACTATGTGTTTGTGGATGAGTTGGTCCGTCCATCAGTCCGTCTGTAATTTATTTGAGTCGATCCATTGTCCGTCCAGGGGTTTATTTGTCCTGTCTATCAATCTATCGCTCTGTCCGTCCATCTGCTGATCTGTCAGTTCGTCAGTCCGATAGATCTGTAGTATTTATCTATACGATATCTATCCTTTTGTGGATCATTTGGTCTGTCTATCAGTCCATCTGTAATTTTTTGACAGTAGATCGATTGGTCTGTCTGTCCAGGAGTTTATTTGTCCTGTCTATCAATCTGTCTCTCTTTACGTCCATCTGTTGATCAATCAGTCCATCAGTCCTATGTATCTGTAGTATGTATCTGTCATGTCTTTTGATTGTGTTTTGTTTGGCTATGTTCTGTTGGTTTTTGGACACTTTTAGTTCCTGTTTTTTCACTCCCTTGTTTTGTTTCCATGACAACTCATTGGTTGCACCTGACTCATTTGGACACACGCACCTGTTGTAATCAAGACACTATTGTTTAAGCCTGTAGTTGCCAGGTAGTCGGCCTGGCGACATTACCCCTGACACTCTGTTTATGCTACTCTTTATGACACTGTTTCATGCTTGTATTCCATGCCATAGTTTTTATGCTTTTCACGTCACAGTAAGTGTAGTTTTGTTTTATGTCCTTAATCTGTTTATGTGTTAGTTTTGTTCCTGCGTTAAGTTTGTATCTCCGCTTTGTGCGCGCCTTTTGTTTGTTCTTTCGATAGAGATTAAATCATGTCTTTACCTTCACGCCATGTCCGGTCCAGTCGATTTGCACCACGGGAAAACAATCCACGCAGTAATTTGCGTCACCATCAGTGTTGGGACTAACGCGTTACTTAGTAACGCGTTACTGTAACACCGTTAGTTTTGGCGGTAACTAGTAATCTAACGCGTTATTTTTTATATGCAGTAACTCAGTTACCGTTACTGCATGATGCGTTACTGCGTTATTTTACGTTATTTTTTGTGTAGTATCGGCTAGAAACAGAAGATCTGAGTGTGTTTTATTGGAGCGCTCCGGTGGAAAGCACGCCTCCTGCGGGGAGGCGTACTTCGGGGCTAACAACCTTCACTTTACCCGGAAGAGGGTCTTTACAGCTGAGGGTGAATGACGAGACCGGCGGTTTGTTGCAACTTTGTGACTTTATTGGACTCAGCCATCCACCAAGCTAGAACACCTGCACGCACTCACTGTCGCCGCTCCCTCACCTCTCTCGCCCACTCACTCACTGACGTCACTCACCTCACATGTTGTCATATCTCAAAGGGCCACACACACACACACACATACGCTACTCTCATAACAACTAACAAGACATCATGGTGAAGCCAGAAGTCGAGTTTTTTAACATGGAGACATTCTCAATACTTTTCTTTTGTCGAGCACAAAGAAAATAACATTTTAGTTAAATGTAAGTTGTGTCTTGGATCAAAGATCCTATCTACTTAGAGTTAAAGTTAAAGTGCCATTATGTTGCAGCTATTTAAAATAGTTTTGTCAATTTTTTCTGGCCTGAAATAAATTGGCCCTTTGAAACATATCTTTGTCTTTGTGTGTTGTATGTAGACCACATTGTTTGTGTGTTGTATGTAGACCACATTGCTTTCTGAGTTCAGTGATGCAAATGCATGTCAAGTTGATCAACAGATGGTATTATTCTCCAGTGCAATAACAGTACTGAAATGAAGGCTAAAAGGGCATTAATAGGAGCCTTAAAAAAAAGGGGAAAAAAAGAAGTAACTAAATAGTTACTTTTCACAGTAACGCATTACTTTTTGGTGTAAGTAACTGAGTTAGTAACTGAGTTACTTTTGAAATAAAGTAACTAGTAATTGTAACTAGTTACTGGTTTTCAGTAACTAACCCAACACTGGTCACCATAGTCCAAGTCATGACAGTATCCCCAATATCTATCTGTCTATGGCAGCACGGTGGAACAGAGGTTTGTGCTAGTGCCTCACAATAAGAAGGTCCTGGTTCTTTCTGTGTGGAGTTTGCATGTTCTCCCTGTGACTATCTGAGTTCCCTCCGGGTACTCCGGCTTCCTCCCACCTCCAAAGACATGCACCTGGGGATAGGTTGATTAGCAACACTAAATTGGCCCTAGTGTGTGAACGTGAGTGTGAATGTTGTCTGTCTATCTGTGTTGGCCCTGCGATGAGGTGGCGACTTGTCCAGGGTGTACCCCGCCTTTTGCCTGAATGGAGCTAGTATAGACACCCCAGCAACCCCGAGAGGGACAAGCAGTAGAAAGTGGATGGATGGATCTATCTGTCTGTGGATCAGTTGGTCCGTCTGTATGTCCATCTGTCAATTTTTTTTAAATTTTTTTTATAGTCAAACCATTGGTCCCGTCTATTCTTCCGTCTATCAATTGGATCAGTCTATTGTTTTTTCAATTCAATCATTGATGCATCAATCTTTTTATTATGTTTTTTGTTGTTGTGAGGTTTTACTAGATGGAACAACATTTAGTTATATTTTCTGGTCTCTGCGAGTTATCTGTCAATATGAGTGTGAGAGTGTGTGAGTGTGTGTGGGCGTGTGTGTGTGTGTGTGTGTGTCTGTGTGTTTATGACCAAGTATTTCTCTCGATGGTGGAACTGCTTGTTAAACCATTTTTCAAAAAACAGGTGCAGTTTGTCTGAATGACTTCTCTGTTTTCTACACCCCCTTAAAAACCTGCCCCTGTGTGTGAGTGTGTGTTTGCGTGTGTGTGTGTGCGTACGTGTGTTTGTGTGTGTGCATCTAATGAGGGCAACCTCAGCCGTCATCTCTGACAGCTAGCTTCCTGACAACACACCTAAGAAAACACACTGATGCAGCACACATGTGCAGGCACACACACACACACACACACACACACACACACACACACACACACACACACACACACACACACACACACACACACACACACACACACACACACACACACACACACACACACACACACGTGCACACAATTGCACACACACACGCACACACACACACATGCTCATGCACGCGCGCACACACACACACATACATATACACACGTTTTAGGGAGCAGATGTGTTTGTTTACGGGTAAACACTCTCTTTTCAAAAAACAACACCCGGCTCACATCGCTGACAGATGAAAACATGACTCCTCCAAAGTGTCAACATTTTAGTGGCCGCCCTCCTCTGATTGATTGTCGTGTTTGGGAAAATGACGGAATGAGGCAGTGGAGCGCCACGGCTCAAAGCAGCAGATAAAGACCCCTTTCAAGCTTTAAGTTTCCACATGTAAAACAGCTACTGCACTGAGCTCTCGGATGGAACACAGTGATTGTCGGGTTGTGCTCTGATTTTAATGGCAGTCTTCGATGAAAGAAGGCTGTTCTGTGACGCGTGATAGCCATTTTTTGCACTCAAACAAGTGGATTTGATTTGCTTTTTTTTACACGGTTTGATGGGTTGCATTGACACTCATCAGTAAAAGTACCATTAAATACTCAAATGTAACTGTTTGAATGCTACAGTAAATACATTACACCATGTGTCAATAATCTTAGCTTCAAAATCCCACCAAAGATATTACAGTTTTTTTTACAGTCGCTCGTCACATCAGTTCATTTCACTTTCAAAATGCACTAAAACTACCAAATCACTTCATATATATCTCAAATCAACTCATTCTTCCAGAACACTAACAAAGGTTGACAGACAACAAACACACTTTTTCACCCACAAAACAATGACCTAAAAAACACTAACAACAGGTAGCATTTTACAATGTTTTCTTGTGTGAAACAAGGACATCTCTATTTATAATTCACAGCAAAATATATTTTACTGGAATGAATACTGTAAGACATGATTCAGAATGCTTCAATATATTTTATGTCTTTTATTATTTTAATTTTTTTTTGCACTGAGTAATTCCAAAATACAAGAATACCATCCACTGATACAGATATAATAGTAATGCTAATCTACTCAGTCACATACACCTAGGAAAAAATCTTCTGGTCCATCCCTGGCAATCTTCTGCTGATGTGTCCAGGCATCCAGCATTCATTGCATCCAGGAGGGACATTTGATCATGTGGATGGTGGTCAAATACAATTTAAAATATATTTCATTAAAATATTACTGTAAAATTGTAGCAAATTGCTGTCTTATTCAAGTTTGCATTATGTTATTGTTTTGAACTTAAGTTTAACAGTTTTGAAAACAGTATGTAAGCATGTGCAAATTGGCCTGTGAGTACACAGAGTTTTGGCGGTTGTTGTGTCGAAGTGAGAAAATAATTCATCTAATTTGAAAGATGTAGTCATTGAAAGCATTTTGTGCCAAAGCAACGATAATTGATCCTCAGTTTAGCCCATTTATACTTCTGCTGTGCTCACTGTGTGAAGAGTTTTGAAATAGTGACCTAAGTATTGGGAAATGTGTCCTAGCGACTGTAAAAAAACTAACGGAAAGCTGTTATGTCGGTTGAGTTTTTTTTTTAATTGGGTTCTTTAGTTTCACAGCAATGCATTCACCACTTTGAGATTAAATACAATTCAAAAGTATATTATCCAATGTAAGACAACCTTTCTTTTGTAATACCCCTTTTTCGGGGGGAAAAAAATCAAGAAAAATCTGAGGCAAAATACATCTTAATCATGTTTTAAAAAACAAACAAACTTCTAGATTCATGCAATAAAATAATATATAATTCTTAGCTGCTTGACAGTTTCAATTGCAGCATCAGCAACCTCTCTGTGAGTGACAGGAAGAAAAGGTCTGACTTGCTGATGTAAGATATCTGTTGAAGTCGAATATAAGACAATCTGTCTTTTTCAGACTTTTCTCAGGAAAACACTGAGTCAATACAGTATACTGGTACAGTATATTCCTAGAGTGAACAGCATTTTTCCGCAGACCCCGACTGAATTATCCCATCCATCCATTTTCTACTGCTTGTCCCTTTTGGGGTCGCGGGAGGTGCTGGAGCCTATCTCAGCTGCATTCGGGCGGAAGACACCCTGCCTTACCTCATCGCAGGGCCAAGACAGATAGACAGACGACATTCACACTCACATTCACACACTAGGGCCAATTTAGTGTTGCCAATCAACCTATCCCCAGGTGCTTGTCTTTGGAGGTGGGAGGAAGCCGGAGTACCCGGAGGGAACCCACGCAGTCATGGGGAGAACATGCAAACTCCACACAGAAATATCCCGAGCCCGGGATTGAACTCAGGACTACTCAGGACCATCGTATTGTGAGGCACATGCACTAGCCCCTGTTGCACCGTGCTGCCCCTGACTGAATTAAATAACCATTAAAAACTAGAAAATATTTGTTTATTTGGACAACACCTTCTTTCTTTTCATTCCTGTCACAAAATTATTCAACTTGTTGCTTCCGTTGGCTTTGCACACGTGTTCGTGTGTACTTAGTACTTCTACCGGGTAGAACATTAAGCCAGTTAATTAGATTGGGCAATGCTGCCAGCTAACTACATGCCTGTGTATCATTCTAACATGAATGTAGACACAAGTAATGAAATAATGAAAATCTCTCCTGCTGCTTATATGTTATTATCGATATAAATTTTATGGAAATTTAAAAAATTTTAAAGTAAGAAAACTAAATTTAGTCATGTATGACCAATGCACAAAATATATTTTGTGCATCTACAAATATATATATATATATGTCTCAACTATATATATATATATATATATATATATATATATATATATATATATATATATATATATATATATATATATATATATATATATATATATATATATATATATATATATATATATATATATATAGGGTGCTACAGAAAGAGGAATTTAGAGGGAGCCCCACAGCAAAAACAAACCTTTAATAAAAAGTGACAAAGTTGTTCAATGTCTAATATAACACGTGTACATATAAGACTTACAGTCAGGGAATGTTAGAAAATTGTTAGGGCATTTCCTATTATTCTGAACTGTCTCAACTGTTCTTATTTCTAAAAAAAAAAAAAAAAAAAAGGTCAAATTCATATATCAAACAAATGGGAAAAGGCATTGGCCATTTAATTAGAATAGCCCATTTGTTTGGCGCAGTTGAACAAATAAAGAGCAAAACCAAATAAAACAATCCTCCTATGCTGAGTGTGTGTGCGTGTGTGTGCGTGTGTGTGTGTGTGTGTGTGTGTGTGTGTGTGTGTGTGTGTGTGTGGGTGTGTGTGTGTGTGTGTGTGATGGAAGCTAGATTTGAGCAGACAAGCAGCCGTCGCTGTTTGACTGAAATAAAACGCATGCACACGGGAGGTTCTCAAGACATCAAGAAGAGGCCATTATTTTAGTAAAAAAAAAAAAAAGTCGTTTAAAAATAATACACTTCAAGCCAGAAGTACATTGCCAATATTGTGCTGACTGTGAATACAAGTTTACACCCGCTGCACCGTGCTTCAACAATAATTAATAATCAAACAGACTTGCACATCATGATGTAAACCTCCTAAAACTAATGCAACACAATATAACACAGCTACTATAAATCCTCTCTAATGGCTTTCATAATCTATTTAGTCCCTTTGAAAAATGTATTTAACTAACTGCCTTTTGGGGGGGGGGGGGGGGGGGGGGGTTACGCTCCTCCATTTAGCACAATAATGGAGCACCTGTCAATCAGCCGTGTGGATTACAATGAGAGGTTCCCATTAAGTTAAAAAGGGCTGATCAATAACAGACGCCAACGTGCCAACTCGCCTTTTACATAAACTTTGCTGGACCTCACAGGGGTTCTTTTCATGCTTTGTATATTTTTATCATGTATCATATTAATTGCTTCTGACCATGGTCGTTCCCCTCATAGAGGTAATAAAGTTGATGCTGCACTGACAGCCCACTATTGAGGTGAGCTGCATTAATGAATGCCAGCGGAGAAGCTATGGACATTTAGGCTGCGCTCACACTTGTAGTACAGTACTCAAAACCTGAAATATATATATTACTATAAAAATTATAGTTGTACCTTGGTTTTTGCACATTTTGTTCCAAAAGGTCAGACAAAAACGTATGAAAACCTTATGTGTACCAATGATTGTCACACACACACTAGGTGTGGTGAAATTATCCTCTACATTTGACTCATCACCCTTGATCACCCCCTGGGAGGTGAGGAGAGCAGTGAGCAGCAGCGATGGCCACGGCCGGGAAGCATTTTTGGTGATTCAACCCCCAATTCCAACCCTTGATGCTGAGTGCCAAGCAGAGAGGTAATGGGTCCCATTTATATAGTATCAGTTTGTCCAATTATTGTGGTTAAAACCCCCTCAAATATGAACACAAAACACATTTTATAGATAATAATTGTAGTCTTTCATATGGGAAACAATTAACAATTAGGTTGTAACATTACTTTTACTATAACTGAAGACGGTGAGCGAAAGAGAAGAGACGGCGGGCCACTTTGATACTTTGCATGAGTTTTTTTTTTTCCTGAATTCAATAGTGTTTTTCCTCCTTCTTTGTCAAAGTGCTGGCACTCACAACTTTTTTGGCCCCATGGTGGATTATTTGGCTTTCGTACTCTGGAGAAAAAAAAATACTGAGTCACCAACATGTGTGATTTGTTGGGGCACTCGATTCTGCGGAAATGACTTGTTTATTTATTTATTTATTTATTTATTTTTGTCCTGTCCAGCTTCTCAGGCAAATCATATAGTTGATGTAGATGCCCATATCGGCTGTTCAGATTTACTTTACAAAAGAGAAGTGTAGGATACTTCTCTTGTTGCCTTATTTGTATTTGACATTATTAAATGTATTTATATTATCATTTGGTGCAGCCGGGCCGGAGCAGGAGGGGATAGAAAGAGAAAAAAAAGGAAGACAGAGGGGGGAATTGTGGGGACAAGAGGGGGATTAGACAGAGAGACAAAAACAACAACAGCAAACACAACAACAACAACAACAACAATAGAGCAACATCAGCAAATACGACATGTACAAATATGATGGTAAAAGTAATAGCAAATAAGCAGTTAGCGAAAATAAAAAATAATACAGAAATGACAATGAGCATTATTACACTAAAAATGGAGCAATACAAATACCAATAGAAATAGCGCTATTAATAATGAACAATACCAATACTTTACCTTTATTATCAACAATACAATTTTTCAAATGCAACAATACATATACGTAACGATAACTTGAGATACGAAAGAATGCAGAAAAATGGAGGGGAAGAAAGAGAAGCAACCTATATTAACCTTGTAGATTGTTATAGTAACAATAGGTTAAGCTTTGTCAGTGTGCCATGTGTTATACCCAGTTTACCCTAGGGCAACAACATTAATATATGTTTGATGAAACGTGATTATGTGCGTGAGTGTATGTGTGCATATGTACTTGTATATGTACAGTATGTGTATCTGTGTTTGTACAGTGGATGTATATGTACAGTATGTGTATATGTGTGTTTGTACAGTGAATGTATATGTACAGTATGTATATATGTGTGTTTGTACAGTGAATGTATATGTACAGTATGTATATATGTGTGTTTGTACAGTGAAAGGACTTATTTAAACGTAATCAAATTTTTCATCAAAACCGAATCATACAAAAACCGAAGTATTTTTTGTATTTGTTTTACCATGCGACTTTACTGCACAATAAGGAACATAAGCAGAAAGTAAGGACATATTTATGTCATGTAAAGTGAAGTAACTAAGATATTCCAAATCAAAAACTCTGTCTTTCTATTCTGCTTAGATTTCACCAAAGGTTCCTAAAATGTACTTTTAAAGAGCATTGTCGTCACACACACACACACACACACGCACACGCACACACACACACACACACACACACACACACACACACACACACACACACACACACACACACACACACACACACACACACACACACACACACACACACACACACACACACACACACACACACACACACACACACACACTTCCAATGCTTTTTCGCTTTTTGTCATTTCTGCAAGTTTTTTTCTTCTGTGTCATATTCTTATTTTCCAGAAAGCTTTACTCTAGCCAAGTATTCAAAATGTCAAAAATTCTAAATTAAATGTGTCCCTGCATTGCATTAATTTCTCATCGTCAGAATATGCATTATATATAATATGTATGTAGTTCTCGGACTATAAGGCACACTTAAAATCCTTTCATTTTCTCAAAAATCGACAGTGGGCCTTTTAACCAGGTGCGCCTAATGTACATATTAATTATGGTTGTGCTTACCAACCTCTAAGCAATTTTATTTGGCACATGATGGATTAGGAGGCAAATTATCTGGCGTTTTGTCTCGAAACATTATGCAAAACCAACTTTTCTGACCTATAGCTGGGTTGCAATCACGTGACCGAGAGACACTTCTGGCTTTCAGGTGATGGTCGAGACTTGTTTGAGTTGGCTGCTGTTTATTTACCTGCATCAGTGTCCATTTGGGCGTATTTTGAGGCAAATATATAAGCGACCATGAAAAAATATTTAATATGGGATGGAGTGGATTTTTACACTCTTAAGAAAAATAATTTTCGAAAGATTGAAACTATTCATGATCACCAAGACGACCAAGTTACTGCATCGACCTCACTTCCTTCGACACTTACAAGGATTTAAAGAAGAAAAGATTGGAGGCACATCATGTCTTTACATCTGAGGGGTCCACAAATTTAGCATTAATCCCTGAATGACAAAGTTGGATTTATTCGTACATCGTTAACGTATTTGATTGAAATAATGAGTGTCGTGCTGCTGTGAGCGTGACGCAAATGAGAAAAAGGATACGTTTGATTGCAGTTGATTTCCTGCTACTAATATTAGTCTTATCTACAATACATGTCTGCAGTTGTTTTTTTTATGTGAAGTATATTTTGTCTCATTATTTAGTTGTAGATGTTCCTGTTGTTCAGCAATGTCTGCTAACGATATCATGATTCAGTATATGTTGTTGAGCCTACGAGAGATTTTATTCATCTAGTTTTTTATTACTATTAAGAATATTTCCTTGATGCTAACGGATAGCACCAAAGACGTTAATATGGTCATCCATGTCAAATAAAGCACTTGGCTTTCCTGCACAACAACAACTAAGCTTTTAGTTTCTGTTATGACAATGGACAATGAAAATACGGTGGATTGGACCAACAATTACAATATTTATTACTAGGACTTAACATGACGTTAGTTTATTTGCACAAGCAGGTCATTGTAGTCATATTTAGGCATAACAACCATAAAAGAACAAAAAATTGATGCGATCTCTTGTCCTTTCTTTATGTTTAGTTTAAACACTACTAATATAGTAGAGAATAAACTCGATTGCATCACAGAAAGTTTCTCAAACAACATTATACAAAGTGATCGCTGTACACAAGCAGTACGATTGTATTCCACAAAATGATAAAATGATATTTTTAAAAGCCATTTCCAATGACACATTTAGTTTTTTTCGGAATGTATTAACTTTATGAACCGCTCTATGAAAACTCTTTCCTATCTGTCTATTTGAACGATTGGAACAACCAATAACAGAACTGCAATACAGCATTCTGCTCAAACTCTACACTCACTTACTTGTTTTAAAGGGGAACAAAACTTTTTGGGGAATTTTGCCTATAATTCACAATCATTATCAAAGACTTGACGACGGATGGATTTTAATGCATTTCAAACATTAAATAAACATGAATAAAAGTTTGCTTACAGCGGAGCTAATGGGAGGTCCTCTCTTCCGCCCATAAAATCCAATAAATAACCATTCAAAAATTGCCAACAATACTCAATGATATTGTACAGTAAGTGATGTTTTATTATGTTTGTTGGCTCTCATGAAGTCTGCAGTGAATAATAATCAGTGATGAAGAAGAAAAAAAAATCTTAAAGCGTTTTTTAAAATAATGCGCTGCGTATGCTTAAAATGATCAAAATATATAAACATTAAAGGTTATTTTAAATGTGACCATTACTACATTACATATATACTTACAGCATGTATATACAACCTTAATGGAGGTGTTTGGATGTTTTTTTAACGGCTTCATAGGCAGAATGGAGCAGCTCCAAAAGGCTCCGTTGTAAGTAGACTTTTGATCGCATTTATTTAATATTTAGAATGCATAAAAAAATTTAAAAACTTTCATCGTCATGTCTCTCATAATGATTGTGAACAATAAGCAAAATTCACAAAGAAAAATGCAGCTCCCCTTTAACGCTACACTCAAGCTGGGTGACCCTCATGTGAATTAAGCTGTGAAGAAGAAAAACGGACGTGACATCAAATGCAACCCAGGTATTTGTACTCGCTGATGTATATATGAGAACTGCATAAGTTTCGAAAATGTGCGCGCGTCTGCCATTGTAGTCCGTGCCATACTCAATGAACTCTTTCTTTTTCTCTGCCCTCTGGTTATGGGGCATTCATCCTCCGTTGTTGCCATTTGTAATATTAAGTAGTGTACAGTTGTAGCTTTTATATGCCAGTAGTCTCGCTATGGAAGTGCTAAAAACTACTGGTGCAGCAAAGATGGCATGGAAAAGACGCTGTTGAAGTGGAGCCACGTAAATAAGACCACCCACAAAATGGTGCATTCTGAAGCGACGGTCAAAAAGCGGCTTGAAGACGGTCTGCAAAACATATTCTATTGAATATTTTGACCAGAGAACCACCATCGCATGTTTTGTAGACCACAAAGAAGTATTTTAGATGTCGAAAAAAATTAATGATATGACCAATGTTCCCTCTAATTTTTTATGTGTGTGAGCAAACTCCCTGAGCCTTCAGTGGAGCACATGTGAGCAACATCAGACGTGCACACTGTGGCCACACCACCGTCACACCTGTCCCAAACCTGACATCATAACAATTTAAATGTTTTATTAAAATTATTTTCTGATATAAGTGATTTTGCCCCCTTACAATGACAATAACAAAAAAACATGTTTTTCATGACCTATGTGCTAGTATTGTATGTCTGGCTGTGGGTCCTGCCTTTAAAAGAAACGTTACCCCTTTCAAAGATTACATTTAGTTCCTGTAACTTTCTGTCTGTAAAATACATCTTTTTATTAGCATTTATGAAATCTAGTGACAACATTTCATGAATAATATCCTTAGATTAACATCCTTAATAAATGGCAGTAAAATAAGCACACATCTGATTGAGTAGTCAGTGTTACAACCTGGCATTTCCACAATGTGTGGCGCTGGGGTTGTCCAACTTTTTGCACTGGCTAAGTGCCATGAGTGCGTGTGTTGGTGCAGGTGAGACAGAGCGAGCGGCTTCTGTTGATATGATGGATGACAAAGTTGGTTTAAGCCTGGTTTGTATGGCAGAAAATGACCAGTTTTTCTAGATAAAAGTTTTTTTACTCATGTTTTTGGTGTGGTTTTTGCTCAATAAAGTGATTGATGGAATTCCTGTCCGTAAAGTGTCTCGACAGACGATAATAGAACTGTGTTGACAAAGATTGTTTTATTCATTGGGGCCACTCATGTTGTCACCTGCAACTCACAGAGTTGCATTGCAAAATCATACAGAATAAATTGTAATGTGTTTATTTCGTTTAGAGTTCAGATGGGATTTTTGATTTTCTGCGCGGCATTAATTTGCTGTGCGCAGAGGACGCGTGAGCAGTGCGCAATTGCGCAGGCGCGCACCTTAGAGGGAACGTTGGATATGACCCCTGTAATGTGCCTTATAATCCTGTGCGCCTTTTGTATGAAAATAGACCTGAATAGACCCGCTCATCGGCTGTGCGCCATATAATCCGGTGCGCCCTATGGTCCACAAAATTCTGTATCTTTTCTTTCCCCCTTCCTCCCTCCCATAGAAAATTCCGCCCATGTGCACTATATCTAAAAGCACCTCCACTCGTGCTGACGAGTGCTGAAGATCACTTAGGTAATCTCTCCAGAGAAAGATTAATGGTACTTGAACCTGGAATACTGCACACTGGCGTCACAGACCTTTTACGACTGCAGTGTTCTCTTCATGTATGTGCGTGAAGGCCAGCGTGTGCGGCATTCATAACAAGCAAGCAGTTTTTGTGCATTTGAAGGTTGTTGTTTACAGTCGTTCAACAGCAGTAATGATTTGTGCGGCCTGCAGCTGATGACAAGGGCACGCATCTGGTGGAGACAACCCAACAAAAATCATAGAACCATTTTCACATTGTTCTTATTGTTTCACCCCAAAACGTGTAGAATACATGTCACATAATCTTGTTTAATTGCTGTACAATTTAAGTCCGAAACAGATTTGTGATCACACAAATTAATTAACACAATGATAGAAGGTAATTTAATCAAGTTCATAATTTGAGCATTTATGTAATCCAATTTAGACATCATTTACACATCTGCTATGCATTTATATACAGTGTGGCACTTTAATCGGGCTATCTGCAATGCAATATCCCAGCAGGCACAAGACATTAAAACAACGTTGAAAATTAGGTCCTGACTTTGAGCAACTCATGCATAACGTTGAAACAACATGCTTTTTGACTACGTTTATTCAATGTCAGGTTGTGACTTTGATTTGACCTTTGAAATTTGGTAATATCCCAACCAACAACGTGGATCCAACGTTGGACATCAACGTGGTCTCAATTTACAAATACAACTATTTTGCAGCGTTGTTTCAAAGTCAGTTTTAAAGGACATGTATGTATAATCAACGTTGTATCAATGTCTGGTGCCTGCTGGGATAGCACTTTACAGTAACAGAATATACATTTCTCTTTTTTTATTTTATTTTTGTTTCATGTTATTTCTATATTAAAAGCAATTACGTGGCTTTTGAGCTCACCTTTGATTACCTGAATGTTTGGTGGTGGTCCTGACCTTTCTCTGTGTTTTATTGTTTTTCGAATGTACAAACGTATGTGTACATCAACCTGTCTGGGGACGACAGGCAGAAATTAGCCTTTGACTATAAAAACAAGTTATTTGATAAAACTATGATAATGTTGTCTATCTGTGTTGGCCCTGTGATGAGGTGGCGACTTGTCCAGGGTGTACCCCGCCTTGCGCCCGAATGCAGCTGAGATAGGCTCCAGCACCCCCCGCAACCCCAAAAGGGACAAGCGGTAGAAAATGGATGGATGGATGATAATGGGTTTGAGTGCATGAGAACACAATAAAGGAAAATATTACCCTTTTTGACCACAGGGTCATTTATGAAGACATTTGTTGTACAACACAGCAGCTACAGTACATCACCAATGTTAGGAGCGAACTGCTTAACAAGCATTAATGGTGCTGGTGAGTTGATTACAAACAACAGTACAGGGAGTGTAACACGCATGACTTTCACGTCTACAGCTGAGTAGCAACATTTTAAAGCAGACAGCCAAAGCTGCTCTTCTTAGTTTTAGAATTTTTTTTTAACCCCACCAGTAACAGTTGCATTGACTTTCATTGCTGAAAATGCTGAATTGCGTCACGCAAACAGTAAAACTGGAGCACTATTTGCAACCTGTGACACCTGACAAGGCGGCGACAGGCGAGGCGAACACACAATATTGTGTATTAAGAAGTCGGGGAAAATGCCAAGAAATGCTCTCTATGACAATTTATTCAAAAATATGCTGAACCAAGCAGTTTGATTATAGACTGCTATATTTATGTTTATGTGTGTGTGTGTGTAGTACTTGTTTTGTATCTCACACCTGACCTCAATTTAGCTGCTGCTTGCCTCTAATGCAGCAGCAGAGATGCTAGTGGCTTCATTTGTCCTTCACTTGTTTACTCCAGCAACCCGAGATAATGAAAGGACAAAAGTTCGGGTGGGAAAAAAAAACGACACAGTACATGAGATAAAAGAACAAAACTTTATGCTTAGAAAAGTTTGGAATTGTAACTGTCTGCATTTGTGCCGTGTTGTAGACTCTTTTCCAAAATACAGTAAATAAGTAAATGAGCTACAGCTAAGTGGGTTATTGTTTTTATTAATAATTCGTTTTTCTATTTTGTATTCAAAATGTGTGTGGTTTAGATGTATTACATTTTGAAATAAAAAATATCCCCCAGAAAATGACATCATATCAAATATGGTTGCAACTATCGATTATTTTAATAATTGAGTAATCAACTAGTTTGTTCGATTAATCAAGTAATCACACAAAGCCTTAATGCAGATTTCGGACAAAATGTATAAATATCCCCCAGAAAATGGCATCATATCAAATAGGGCTGCATCTATCCATTATTTCTGTAACCGAAAAATCAATCGATTAGTTTGTTCGATTAATCGAGCAATCGGATAAAGCCTTAATGCATATTTTAGCCATAAAATTATAAATAGTCCCCAGAAAATTACATGATATTAAATAGGGCTGCAGTTGTCGATTATATGATTAATCGAGTAATCACTCGATTAGTTTGTTTGAGTAATTGAGTAATCGGGTAAAGCCTTAATGCGTATTTTGGGGAAAATAGTTAAAATTATTTTTCTGCTTTCCATTACCTTAAAACTATTTTGCTAATAAAAGGAAATCATCCATCCATTTTCTACCGATTGTCCCTTTCGGGGTAGCGGGGGGTGCTGGAGCTTATCTCAGCTGCATTCGAGTGGAAGGTGGTGTACACCCTGGACAAGTCATCACCTCATCGTCATCAACCTTGAAATTACATTTCTTAAGGTGTGAATTAAAAAATAAAACAAAAAAAAAATCTCCACTGTTCGCCGCACGGAGATAACACCACCGCTCTCATGTCCTCTCTATTGCAGCGGCCTTTCGGGAACTATGTCCACGTACTTAAAGTCCGGAGCACGCCACACGGTCCAGAATTGAGCAATTAAACGATTATTCGGAAGCAACAAAATATAATTCAAAGCTTTTTGTTTCCAAAACATATTTATCAATTTAATCGAATAATCGTTGCAGCTCTAATATCAAAGTTAGAGGGGTTTGGGCTAGTGGGTTATTACATTTACTAGGGGTGTGGGAAAAAATTGATTCGAATTCGAATCGCGATTCTCACGTTGTGCGATTCAGAATCGATTCTCTTTTTAAAAAAAATCGATTTAAAAAAAAATAAATAAATATTAATTCGTTAATTTATTAATTTATTAATTTTTTTAATTAATTAATTTATTTATTATTTTTTTTATTTATATATATTTTTATTTTATTTATTTATTTATTTTAATTAATCAATCCAACAAAACAATACACAGCAATACCATAACAATGCAATCCATTCCAAAACCAAACAGACCCAGCAACACTCAGAACTGCAATAAACAGAGCAATTGAGAGGAGACACAAACACGACACAGAACAAACCAAAAGTAGTGAAACAAAAATGAATATTATCAACAACAGTATCAATATTAGTTACAATTTCAACATAGCAGTGATTAAAAATACCTCATTGACATTATCATTAGACATTTATAAAAAAAAAAAAATAATAACAATAGTGTCACAGTGGCTTACACTTGCATCGCGTCTCATAAGCTTGACAACACACTGTGTCCAATATTTTCACAAAGATAAAATAAGTCATATTTTTGGTTCATTTAATAGTTAAAACAAATTTCCATTATTGCAATCAGTTGATAAAACATTGTCCTTTACAATTATAAAAGCTTTTTACAAAAATCTACTACTCTGCTTGAATGAATAGAGAATCGTTTTGAATCTGGAAAAATATCGTTTTTGAATCGAGAATCGCGTTAAATCGAAAAATAATTATTTTGAATCGAATCGTGGGACATCCAAAGATTTGCAGCCCTAACATTTACTTGCATTTACTTATATATTTTAATTCTAAAATGATGTGGCCTAAAAGTATTGTATTTTTACATTTTAAAAGTAAAAAAAAATGCATTTTATATCAAAGTCAAATGATTAGTTAGTATTGGTCAGACACACTCAACTGGCGGCCCGCGGGCCACTTCCAGCCTACTGAAGCTTTTCATTTGGTATGCCGAACATTACCCAAATAGGATTGATGAAACCATTAAAACGAGGGTTGATAATGTATGCAGTACTCCCGCCACACCACCGGGGGCAGCAGCGACGAATCTGTCACAATGAAACAGCAGTAGGGTGAGTAGAAGAAGTCTACTCATTCAACCCTGAAAAAAAATCTAAATAAATTGCGAAAATTTGACTTTAAACAACGACTGGACAACAAAGTATGAATGTTTTAACCTTAAATGCTCCAGTTATTGTTTTCTGGCGGACCTTTTAAGGGACGGACACAGCAGCAACAATGGTAGAAATCCACACGTATACATTTCATCATAAAACTTGGTCAAATCTTTGTAAGTATATACTGCTGGAATTTAAATTTTCCTGAGGGAACTCTCCCGAAGGAATCAATAAAGTACTATCTATCTATCTATCTATCTATCTATCTATCTATCTATCTATCTATCTATCTATCTATCTATCTATCTATCTATCTATCTATCTATCTATCTATCTATCTATCTATCTATCTATCTATCTATCTATCTATCTATCTATCTATTATTATGTAGTTTTTGTATTGAAATTACTGACTTTGTGATGTCTTTTGTATTCGTCGTTGTGTTGTTTGTTGAGTAACTCTGGGTGATCAGAGCTCGTTTGATTGATAAAGCGCTATATTTGACCAGTAGAGGGCAATAACGCTACACCTTAGGTTTATTTGTCATGAGTCACATAATGTTACATTGTGTGCAAAGGTTGATGTACTGTAGATAATTTCTATATGCGTAAACATATGTAGTTGTGTGAATATATTAACACTAAACCTTCTATTTTATTCATGTAAATTATACAATGAACATTATTTATGTAAAAATACACAATGGCCGCCATACTTTTGCAATGTTTATATTATGTTTATGTCTTCAGTCTTACAATCCTAAATGAAAAAGAAAATAAAGAAATAAAACTGAGGAAGGAAAACAATTTAAAAGAATGAACATCTATCCCCAACCATACTTCTGGAGCTTCTGTTTATTCGTACTGTTAACTTGCTGCACACGCTGGATACGAGTAGCAAGGGCAGAATAATGGATGTATTGACAGTGCAGTGTGAAAGCTGATGTATTTACTTTGCAATTAAGTAAACTAAGTCTCAAAGGAATATGTCCTGCGGAGGCACTTTCTGACGAAACATCCACATTTTGTTGTCCGGCCTCCGACCCCTTCGACTTTTGAAACTATGGCCCTCTCCATCATGGAGTTGACTAGCCCTGGTATAGGTTATGGCATTCCTTTCAAATAATAATAATGAAAAAAAAAGGAAATACACTTTTTTTGCTAATATTATCTATCATTGTAATTATTGAACATAATGTGCAAAAAAATACTGCATTGATTTCCCAAAAGTCCACAGTGTTTTTGCGCCACACTTTTCAATTTGGCCCCTGGGCTGTTAGCATTATAAGTCCAGTGACTTATATTAACGTACCACCATTTATTTGATTTTTACCAAACAGCTAAGCAAAAGAAAGTAAGTTAATGAGAAGAACGCATTGAAACATTTCCAAGATTTAGTGGCGACATGTCATCCAACTTTTAGTCAAAGTGCAGTAAGTCAAAGTGTGGAGAGAGCAAAAAGTGTCTATATATCACAAGGCTGCTTTGGCTGCCAACTCCTGCCGGTGGCACCCAATTTAATCATTGTCCCACTTCAGACGCCCTGCTGCTCACGCTACGTGTGTGTGTGTGTGTGTGTGTGTGCGCGTGTGTGTGTTAGAGAGCAGAGTAATTGTGTTTCCATTGTTTAGGTGTCAACAACTCATGCTGGGCTACTTGTTTGCATATTGTTAATTTCCGCCTCTCAGTGTGGCCTGCTGTGTATCTCCGCATGATGTGTGCCAATGTGTGTGTGTGTGTGTGTGTGTGTGTGTGTGTGTGTGTGTGTGTGTGTGTGTGTGTGTGTGTGTGTGTGTGTGTGTGTGTGTGTGTGTGTGTGTGTGTTTGTGTGTGTGTGTGTGTGTGTGTGTGTGTGATACCGTATTTTTTTAACATGCCAGCATTTACAGTGTGATTGTGTGGGCATGACAAGGTGTGTGATGCTCTACCGTTTGTCTGGTAAATGGCAGGAGCAGAGCGCTGACACCAAAGGGCAGCCACAGACAGCTGAAGATAGAATTATGGGATGGAGGGAGAGGCAATGTTGGAGCCATCATGGCGGCTGTTATCTTTGAGCATCTCTGCATCGAGTGACGCAAAAATGTAAATAGCATCGAACAAAACACCTGTAGTGAAGACATGTTTTGAAGGTTTGTCTATGAATGTGTCATCTTAAGGAGCTGTCCAAGGTCCTTTTTTCTGAACAACAAAAGGGTGCACACAAAAAGGGTGAAAATGTGTCCAAACATGACTGTGTTGCCTAAATACTCCACATTGCAGCGCTGTTATTCAACCCCAAAGGTCGGATTGACTTGAAATTTCTCACACATTTCTTGCAAAACACTGGCTGTAACTTAAGGGTGTTAAGCCGAATCACCCGTAAATTTAGTACACACCTTTAGAGGACCTACAAGCATTTGTGTGTACAATTTGGGCAAGGGTGGTGGAAAAACAAGCGAAACACTTTAATTACTGAGCAACTCATTGTCAATAAGTCATTGGCCGTTTGTCTAATAATTATAAAAAATGTGGATATCTGTATTCCATGTTTGCTAGCATGTTGTAGCATTTCGACCACAATCCATACAGGGTGCTACTAGTGTTATTTAGTTGTGACATAACGAAAACAAGGCAGCACGGTGGCAGAGGGGTTAGTGCGTCTGCCTCATAATACGAAGGTCCTGAGTAGTCGTGAGTTCAA
Organism: Entelurus aequoreus; assembly: GCF_033978785.1. Taxonomy (NCBI): domain Eukaryota; kingdom Metazoa; phylum Chordata; class Actinopteri; order Syngnathiformes; family Syngnathidae; genus Entelurus; species Entelurus aequoreus. The sequence continues at coordinate 43,719,972 of NC_084738.1, read as the reverse complement.
TCCCGGCCTCAGGATCTTTCTGTGTGGAGTTTGCATGTCCTCCCCGTGACTGCGTGGGTTCCCTCCGGGTACTCCGGCTTCCTCCCACCTCCAAAGACATGCACCTGGGGATAGGTTGATTGGCAACACTAAATTGGCCCTAGTGTGTGAATGTGAGTGTGAATGTTGTCTGTCTATCTGTGTTGGCCCTGCGATGAGGTGGCGACTTGTCCAGGGTGTACCCTGCCTTCCGCCCGATTGTAGCTGAGATAGGCTCCAGCACCCCTCGCGACCCCAAAGGGAATAAGCGGTAGAAAATGGATGCATGGATAACGAAAGCAAATACCTAATTGAGTATGATTATTAGCAAAAAACATGAAAAGCCAAACAAATATGTTGATAACTACAAATGGATTTGCTATTATTTTCTGTTGCTAAACAAACAAGACGGTCAGTGCTTTCGGAAGGTAGAGGGGCCCCCAGCAGCACCTGCTGCTCGTTGAGAAGAGCGTTTCAATGTCAGTCTTTTTGCGTGATTTGTCGTGAGTTGCTTTTTTCCGGGGAAGAGTATCTAAAGGGGTCAGATTATTCTCTAAATATAATGACAAAGTCGCTGAGTTGGCAACACTGATCCCTCCTGCTCCATCCACTTGTTCTCTGGCAGACCACTGTTGGAGTGGCTGGTCCCTCCCTGTCCACGCCCCTGTTTAAAATACGCAACTCATATGTAAATTCCCTGATAGGACTTGAAAGAATTTCACTGAGACACCAAGTCACTGAATTTAACCACTGACTCGAAATTATGCTGTAAAGACGAGGAAAGATTTTCAGGTGGGGCACATGCTCAATACCCACGTAGAAGCCACCCATCATGCACATTCATTCCACAACGGGGAAATTCCGCAATAAAAGACATATGCAAACTTGTCACATGAAAGCGCTTTACAGCAACGCAACTGCAGTTAGCAGTCGCCTTTACATTAGGGACAGCAACTCTCGCTGCTAGTGCCTTTAATTAGCGTCGTCAAATGATGCATTTTTAAACCAGATTAATCACACTTTTCAATTGGGATTGATCGCAGCAAATTACTTGCTTGCATAATTTCAATGAAGTTTACAAAAGGGCCCCAGTATTTGAACGCAAATGCAGTTTTATTGTTTTATTTTTTTTAAATACATTTTGTTTTTGTTAACCTGTTCAGTTGAATTTTATTGGAATTAGATGCCAATTCCCTCAGGGACTGGCAGAGACCATACTTGTAAGCATTGTAATTTTAAAATATGAAACATATCCTGGGAAGTGGGAACAAATGTAAGGTAGACATTGGCTAATGCACATAGAATTATCATCAGTAGATAATGAGAATCATAATAATACATCATTATGATTGGAGGAAATGACACACACGGCGCGGATGTTGTTTCTGGACTTCAGCTCAGCATTCAACACCATCATCCCGCAGCACTTGGCAAGCAAACTGGCCCCCCTTGGATTCAGTACCCCCCTATGCAACTGGCTGCTTGACTTCCTCACAGACAGGCCCCAGTCTGTGAGAGTGGGCAACAACATCTCCAGTTCTTCTCCCTGAGCACCGGCTCGCCCCAGGGCTGCGTCCTGAGTCCGCTGCTGTTCACGTTGATGACCCATGACTGCTGCGCCAGGTCCACTACTAACCACATTGTGAAGTACACGACAGTAGTGGGCCTCATCCGTGACAACAACGACATGGACTCCAGGGAGGAGGTGAAACATCTGGTTGACTGGTGCAGAACCAACAACCTGGTCCTGAATGTCGACAAGACCAAGGAGATCATCGTCGACTTCAGGAAGCACCAGTCCAGCCATACTCCACTCTTCATCAACGGCACAGCAGTGGAGATCGTAAGCAGCACCAAGTTCCTGGGGGTGCAGATAACTGACAATATAACCTGGTCCCTACACACCGGAGCTCTTGTAAAAAGAGCTCAGCAGCGCATGCACTTTTTGCGTCGGATGAAAAGAGCACAGCTCCCATTCTACAGAGGCACTATAGAGAGCCTGCTGACCAAAAGCATCTCTGTCTGGACTGGAGCCTGCAGTGCCTCAGACTGGAAGTCTCTCCAGAGAGTGGTGAGGACGACGGAAAAGATAATCAGGACTCCTCTTCCTCCTATCCAGGAGATCGCAAAAAGCCGCTGCCTGACCAGAGCTCAGAAAATCTGCAAAGACTCCTCCCACACCCACCAGTGACTGTTTTCACTGTTGGACTCTAGAAAGAGGTTCCGCAGCCTCTGAAGCAGAACCTCCAGGTTCTGTAACAGCTTCTTCCCTCAGGCCGTAAGACTCTTGAACGCATCATAATTATCCCCTCAACTCCCCCCAAAATGGATTAACTCGCTGGAATATAAAAGACAATATAACATACATCCATAAACGTGGATGCATATGGAAAAGTGCAATATATTTATCTGTACAGTAACCTATTTATGTATTTATATCTGCACCTTATTGCTTTTTTATCCTGCACTACCATGAGCTAATGTAACAGAATTTTGTTCTTATCTGTACTGTAAAGTTCAAATTTGAATGACAATAAAAAGGAAGTCTAAGTCTATTAATATGAATACATCTCCTGGTGACGACCTGTCACGTCAGGTGTCACATGTCCTGTTTCCTTTTGTGTTTATTTCCTCGATAGCGCTCTTGTTTTAGTTCCATTTCCTGTTTGTTTCCCTGAGTGCTTTCCCCATTGGCAGCCTGGCCACACATGGTCACGGTTGCTAATCTGCAGGCTTTAGGATTGTTTTGTGCTATATGTCACACACTGTCTGCATTACCTGGCATGCTGCTTATGCTTCCGTGCAAAGACCCTTACCTGCACATCATCCTCGTGTCTCCTGCATTTTGGGGTCACAACTACCGCAGCCATGCGAGTTCCTGGCACCGCTCT
>NC_084738.1:43592063-43712063 GCF_033978785.1 Entelurus aequoreus | reverse complement strand
AAGAAACACTGGAATTCTGGAGGAAATAGTACTAAAAGTGCCGTGGGACTCTGAAAGCACCTCAAGTCGTACAATTGCTGTTTTTAGGAAAAAACACGCCTCTAAAGTCGCGGAAAGTGAGTTATGTCATCACGTGACACAAAGGATAGATACCGATTTCTGTTCTTTTGAACTCCATCGATACTATAGGGTATCGATTCACGTAAAATCAAACGGTGCCATATTTCAATACCTTTGTTGACGTCACATTCAGCTCAAACACAGAACTGAGCTTGGGCTCAGCCAAACTGCCTCTAGGAAATGTTGCAATTTTCCATGCCAACAAAGCAAGTATGCCTGAGAGAAAACGCTCAAACGTAAAGTAAGGATCCACTTTCTCAAAATGCTCTAGCTCAATGCTAATTTACATTGGATTTGCCATAGACATGCTACCAATTAGCAATAATGATTTTACATCCAACACCTCCAAATATGGTAATGAAAACTACAACTAAAATGCATGATACAGTCAAACAGCTAATGTCTAATAAATACAATACTTAGGGCCTGATCTACTAAGATCCAAATATCATGTGCTAAACAGCTTGTGCTAACAATCAGCGTGTACTATTTGTGGGCGTGTTGCGTTGGAGCTACTAAGCTATGTCTATACTAAGCCGGATACCCCTTAAACAAATAATTATTTAGCCTAAGCCCCATTTCAGCCATACTAAACCATCGTTTAAGGTAACCCTCCACAGACAATTTTTTACACGGTTAAGTGCGCCGTGTATTTCTTGAATCTCCGGCTCTTAGCTTTGTATGGACTAATTGATCGTTTACAAACTGAGTTCGGAGAGGAAGTGAAGTCAGAAAGACCGCGCCCACACAGGAAGTGACGTCAGAAAGCACGCGCCACAGCCAGCCTCGTAACAACCGGAGCTAACCACTGGAAAGATGGAGGCGAGTCATCCAGACATGCCCGTGTTTCTCATTCTTCTACATGTACAGACGCTTGTGGAAATCATACATGAATACCTTAAGTGAATGAAACGCGCAATTGCAGCTATTTCGGATACAACACAACTCAGACGGCAAGAGAATCAGGTCCGCTGTGATTCTACTTACAAAAAAAACGTTGTCCATTTGTCGAAGGAGAGACAACGAGAATGCGGGCTCCTGTGGATGTGATAAAAAAGGTAGCGTGTGCTTTGTATTACCTGGCCGTCGAGTGAAGACTAACTACGGAAAACATTGAATGCATTTGGACTGGCAAAGTAAACTGTATCAGTTATTGTCCGCCATGTACGTCGCAGACTCAACGTCTAGGTCCAGAGTTTATAAAGTCACCAAAAAGGAATGGACAATGAAGGTGAAGGCAAAAGAGTGAGGAGTGTCCTGACCAGATATCTAGATCCCTAGATTGCTTGTTGTAGAATGTTCTTTATCACATTGTTTACTTTTATGTGTCCATTAAAGATTTGATTAATGTATGATGGCTCAGATGTGATTCACTACAATAGGGCCCCACAGCACACTGGAAAACAGATAATTGAAATACCACAACACGGGATATTGTTCAGATAAATTACATTTAATTTAAGAACTTGCACACAAAGCAACACTGGAGGTGACTATGCGTATTAGGTCGCATTGCGCCAGCGGACGGAGGGGGGAGGGGGTCTTAAACGACCATTGTGTGTGTGTGTGAATAAGGATAAGGTTAGGTGGGATTTACCCTGGATAACCGTAGAAGGGGCCTAAGACTGTGTGCAATTGAAAAGTGGTGCATCTGCGCAGTTTTCACCTTGAAGACACTCTATTTGGATCCTTTACGACAAATTCCTGTTATCATGTTCCCACACAGCAAAAACACTCCGCGGCGGATCCCCCGCGCAGGTATCGCGCTTTCCAGAACGGAACCGCGAAACGGACCCGCATCGGCGTCCATTTGCACTCAGGAACGTATCCGCCACGGCGGCAGGTAGCGGATCCACCGTGGCGGCGCGCTGAATGCGCTCCGCACCCATGATCAAAGCCTTATTTCCGCGGCGGGTGCGCCGTGACGGCGCGCTACATCCGCTCCGCACCCATGATCAAAGCCTAACCTCCCGCCGCGGACCAGCAACGGACTCATAAAAACCCTGGCTCATCTGGCCGTTTTGGACCCCTTTATCTTATTTTCAAAATCCCTTCTGTTCTTGCTGTAGGATAAAATAGGAAACTACAAAATTCACTAAGCCCTACTACAGACCCGTCTCCGCTCGGGATGGTTCCTGCTGGCCCCACTATGGACTGGACTTTCGCTGATGTGTTGGACTTTCACAATATTATGTCAGACCCACTCGACATCCATTGCTTTCGGTCTCTCCTAGGGTTTCTCATAGTCAATAACATTGACGTCCCACTGGGGTGAGTTTTCCTTGCCCGTATGTGGGCTCTGTACCGAGGATGTCGTTGTGGCTTGTACAGCCCTTTGAGACACTTGTGATTTAGGGCTATATAAATAAACATTGATTGATTGATTGATACAGCAATATAGGCTTACATATGCATTGCCTTGTATTTTTAAACTAACAATATTGTCAATAGGAAGAAACAGAAAATGGTCAATTCACTCTATAAAGTAAATATATATAATATATATTTAAAAAGTAAATATACATATTTAATCTATTAGGCTACAACTTCAAGGAAACGCTGCTCCATGCACAGCTAACATATCAGAAAATGAATAACTGGTGAATGACAAGAAGTCCAATAAAAGGTTGTTTATTTATACATATACATCTCTATTCCTCCTGAGGAGGTGGAAGCGGGACTCGTCTCCTCGTTGCCCGATCCCCCGCCAAGTTGAACCACCTGATGGCGTGTTTGGTGACCTCGGCGTCCGTGGCTGACCTTGTCAACACATTTTTACTCACAGCACCTGTAATCAAACAAGATTACAAGACAGATACGTTTATGTTTATGGTAGGAAGCATCCAAAGCCAAGTATGCTTACACAATACAAAATATGTGATAAGTATTAAGGAGATTACATTTGAAAAAAAAAACATGACTTAAAGTTACTGGAGGTGGTTAAAATAAGATGCGTAAACTATGACCCAGCGGCAGCATGTTGATGGCGGAGTAGAGCACGTCTGAAACTGAAGCTCCCCTGTTCATGCTCTAAAAAACTGTAAGCTACTTGGATTTCTGCCATAACTTTTTCTTTTATGAACAACGATTTCCTTATTTTTTGCACATCCGTCATAAAAGTTTGATGAAAAAGGCAACAATGGAGTCAGGATCGTCCTCGTCTCAAACACCTGTCGTCACTGAGTCCTATCTTGAGACTTTACTCAGGAAATTTTTTAATGAGGCTGAGGATAGATCCCAAAAGCGATTTCAGCGATTGGAGGATCAACTTGGCTCAATTCACGATACTTTATCCAAGCACGCTGCCGACATAGAATCTGTCCGCAATGAAGTGTCTTCCATTGAAACACGTGTCCAGAGCAATGAGGACGCTATGCTCAATTTCACCAGCAAGCTCACGAAGATTGAGAAAAAAATGATAGATCTCGAGGACAGAAGCAGGAGGGATAACATCAGAATAATCAATATTAAAGAAGGCGAAGAAGGAAATAACGCGCTGTCTTACCTGTCCGCCAACATCCCCAAGTGGTCCCCTGCCTTGGCTGCAAATCCTCCGGAGCTCATGCGGGCTCATCGCATCGGCCCCCCGCGCCAATCTCCCCGTCCCAGGGCGATGATTGTGAAGTGTCTGCGGTACACGGATAGGGACCGCATCTTGAAGGAGGCTAGGAAAGTTCCTCTTCAGCTCTCTGGGAACTCCGTTCGTTTTGCCCCGGATTACAGTGACGCGACGGCCAAGCTGAGACGAGCCTGCTATTCCACTATGTACAGCGCTCGAAAAGCTGGCTTTGAAGCCTTTCTCATCTATCCAGCAACAATCAAACTATCCAAAGGCTCCCAACAACACTTTTTTGACAATTCAGCAGAGGCCGAAAAGTTCATCTCTGCAGCCTCGTAAACTCCACTGAACTTGGGGGTACCCACACAGAGACATGGACATACGACACTTGGTAAGACTATTTTTGTTTGATTTTCTTCAGTGAGACTTTTTCATCGTTGTGCTTCTGTGCTGGAGACAGGCATGGATCTGTTTACTTCCTGAGTCGTTGACGCGTCATGTTGCCACGTGACTGTTTTTCTTTTTCTGTTTTTTCTTTTTTTTACTAAACCACAATATTATTTTGTATTCATAGAAGATATATAAGAGTTTTATTGTTTGCTTTTTCTGTTTGTTATCCGAACCTAATTACGAAAATGGTGTGATGAATGGGAATTATTTAGGAAACAATTTCTTTGCATTTTGAAGTTGTTCCATATTAAATATGTGATACTTACCACGCCTCATACATATATGATATATATGTATGTATATATGTATATATATATATATATATATATATATATATATATATATATATATATATATATATATATATATATATATATATATATATATATGTATGTGTATGTGTATGTGTATATATATATATATATATATATTTTTTTTTTTTTTGTTGTTGTTAATATTACTTCTTTAGTTTTTTACTTTTGCGATTGGATATTTAGAAGCTCTTGGGGGGAGCTTTTTGTTTTTTTGTTTTTCCATGTTTATTTTATTGCCTGCTGTGTGTGAGTGTATGTTTTTGTGTGTGTGGATGAGAGGTTGTTTATGTGTTTACTTGAATGGTCCAGTTGTTGTGTGCATGTTTGTGTTGTGTGTCTGTGGCCCACAGTCCTTGACCATATGCCCTCTTCTCTTGTTTATGTTTCATGAACAGAGGAATTATTTATCTGACCATGATCACACCCCCTCTTCTTCTTTTCATGACTCTGAAATAACTCTGTATGCATAGTTTTGATAGTGAATTTTCCTCTGAAATAGAGGAGAATGAAGACATGATAAACTCCCACAATTTGGAATCGATCAGTTTCTCAGACCACATCAACTACAAATCACAAAGATTTATGAGCGAAATGGATCCAGATAGAAATGCTCCTCAAAACACCAACAATGATTGTTTATATTATACTGACGTCACATTTGATAAAACATTTATGCAAGATAATAACATATCTCTAGTACATTTTAATAGCAGGAGTCTATACTCTCATTTTGATGATATCCAGGACTATTTGAATCAATTCAAATCTCCATTTAATATTATAGGTGTTTCAGAGACATGGATGAATGAGAATACAAGTAATGAGTTTGAATTAAATGGGTATGAAATGTTTTGTACCAACCGTAAAAATAAGAGAGGAGGAGGTGTGGCTCTGTATGTGGACAAAAATATCAGCTGTAGTATTGTCAATGATATGTGTTTAGCTGTTGAGGAACTCTTCGAATGCGTCACTGTGGAATTATCATTTTCAAATAGGAAACACATTATTGTAAGCTGCGTTTATAGGACACCAGGATCCCACTTGAAAATATTTAATGAATGGATGGAAAAATTATTTAAGACAAACAAAAAATATATAGTATGTGGTGACTTTAATATCAACCTTTTGAATCCTAATAAACACAAACACACAGCAGAATTTATTGACACCATGTTCTCCATGGGCTTATTCCCATTGATCACACGACCCACAAGAATCACAACACACAGCACCACACTTATTGACAACATATTTTGTAACATTGTAGAACAGACTGTAACTGGAGGCTTGTTAGTGAGTGACGTCAGTGATCATTTACCAGTGTTCATGGTGTACAATATTAACTGCAAAACATCCAAACCTGTAAATAGTGACTATTATCAAAGAACCACAACAGAACGATCATTAACAGCACTTAAGAATGATTTAGCGAAACAAAACTGGGATTCTGTTTTTCAAACGTCAGATATAAATGCAGCTTATAATTTATTTCATGACATTTTTTTCTCACTTTATGATACACACTGCCCCATCAAAAAATGCACTATAACTAACTCCACAAAAACTCCATGGATAACCAAAGGGCTTGCAAACGCTTGCAAAAAGAAAAAATATTTATATAGGACTTTTTGTAGGCATCAAACCATAGAAACAGAACAAAAGTACAAAACATATAAAAATAAATTAACTAGCATATTAAGAGCAAGCAGAAAAGAATACACCACCAAACTATCAATCCAAAAGAAAAATGATATAAAGGGAATTTGGAAGGTATTAAATACAATTATTGGGCATGGTTCAAACAGTCCTTGTTATCCAGAGCTTTTTGTTGAGAACGACCAAATCATAAGTGACAAGAAGATGATTACTAATGGTTTTAATATGTTTTTTGTTAATATTGGGCCTGAGCTGGCAAAAAAAATCCCAATAAATGATGAACAGCCCACGGAATTTATTGAAAAAAATCCTTACTCGATGTTCCTTACTCCGACTGTCGAAAAGGAAGTATTGGAGGTTATTCAGAAGAGCAAGAACAAAACATCACGTGACATTTATGACCTCGACATGAGGACTGTCCGGAATGTAGCGGAAGAAATCATCAAACCATTCACATACATCTGCAATTTATGTTTTCAACTTGGACAATTTCCTTCACAAATGAAACTCTCAAAAGTCATCCCCATCTTCAAATCTGGAGACAAACACCTCTTCACAAATTACCGGCCCGTCTCCCTTCTGCCACAGTTGTCAAAAATATTGGAAAAATTATTTGATAATAGACTTTGTGGCTTCATTGAAAAGCACACATTATTATCTGATTGTCAATATGGGTTCCGTCAAAATAGGTAAACTTCATTAGCTTTAAGTGATTTAATAGAAAACATTACTAATGGTATTGAGAAGAATACATTTGTTATAGGAATTTTTATTGACCTGCAAAAGGCTTTCGATACCATTGACCACCAGATTTTGGTAAATAAACTGGAAAACTATGGCATAAGGGGAGTGGCAGGGAATTGGCTGAAGAGCTACTTGAATGAGAGACAGCAGATTGTTCAGATCGACCAATACCAATCTACACTCATGAACATAACCTGTGGAGTCCCCCAGGGGTCCATACTAGGACCCACACTATTTATAATGTATATCAATGAAATATGTAAAGTATCAACACTGCTGGAGTTCATCCTCTTTGCTGACGATACAACCATTACATGTGCAGGTGACGACATGAAGCAACTTCTGGCCTCTGTAACTGAGGAGATGATAAAGTTAAAAACTTGGTTTAATACCAACAAATTGTCTCTGAATGTAAAGAAGACCAAAATCATGCTCTTTAGCAATCGAAAAAGTAATATACCCATCAGGATTGTTATTGATGATACACCAATAGATTATGTTCAACAAAATTCATTCTTAGGAGTGGTAATAGATGAAAATATATCATGGAAGCCTCATATAAGTTACTTGAGGACAAAGGTTGCTAAATGTGTTGGAATGATGAGGAGATCATGTCATTTATTGAACACCAATGCTCTGCTGTTATTGTACCATTCATTTAATATGTCGTATTTAAATTATTGTGTTGAAGTCTGGGGAAATTGTTATAAATCCCATCTACAGCCTTTAGTCACTCTGCAGAAAAAGGCCATTAGGATTGTGTCCAATGTTCACTACAGACATCATTGAAATCCACTATTCATGGAGTTAAAGCAACTTAAACTGCACGATGTCATCAAATTTAAAACTGCTCAAATTATGTTTAGGGCATCCCAAAACTCTCTACCATCCAATATACAGAACCTATTCCAGGATAGAGATGCTCACCATAGGTACAGACTAAGAGGAAACAACAAATTATATTTGCCTACATTTAGAACAACTTTAAAGTCTATGTGCATTTCAGTGCGTGGATTCAGTCTGTGGAACAACTTAGGGGAAGAGTTAAAAACGTGTTCTAACATGATTCAATTTAAAAGACTGTTTAAAAAAGAAGTACTGAAGAAGTACGAGGAGGAAAGAGAGTGATGCCCTCAGCACAGAGCGATGGGAGAGAGGTGTATGGTCAGAGAGTGTTTGGGCCTATGTATGTGTGTGTGTGTGTGTGTGTGTGTGTGTGTGTGTGTGTGTGTGTGTGTGTGTGTGTGTGTGTGTGTGTTTGTTTTGTCTCGTCTTGTCTTGTATCAAAGTAACAGTAGTACTATTGAATTGTTAGTGTACAGGAGCTTTTCTTGTTTTTGTTTGTATAGTATTGTTCTTGTATTATATTGTTTATGTTAAATGTGGAATGAGTGAGAGGGGTTGGGATATTATAAGCATCTGCTTCATCCAACCCCTTTTCAAGCCTTGCATAAATGTCTCTGCCAAAATGTAAAAAAACAAAAAAAACAAAACTGTTTTGTTGTACTGTGCAGGTTTGAAATAAATACTTCAATTCAAAAAAAAAAAATTGTGATCAGGGTATAGGTGTGCAAGACATCCAAAATGTTTAAACAATATCGTTATTTGGTTCCTTGATCAGAGTACTTGTTTGGCTCTGTTGGATGATGGCGGCGGGGGGTTGGGGGTGGGGGGCATAAATAAATATCCATAACTCAACTTTGGGAGGTTGACATTGTTTTCTTATTATATTTGTACTATCATTCTATGTTTGTATTCGTGTAGGCCAGGGGTGTCCAAAGTGTGGCCCGGGGGCCATTTGCGGCCTGCAGGTCATTTTTTAACGGCCCCAGGGCACATTTTAAAAAAATATGATCGAAATAAATAAAAAACATTAAAAGTGGTATTTAAAGAGCAAACAGGTGAAATGTAACAAGAAAATGTAGCAATGTTTACTCTAATCACACAAAGCTGCCATGTAGGCTGTTTCTTTCTTTAAAAAATAATAATGAATCAAGATCAATGTCATTATGAATTATTGACCTATTCAAGGCTTAAGAAGTTTACCTTCGCAATCAGCTGGTCTTGGTTGTGCTTAATAGTTTCCAGCAGGCTAAGGATCTGGATTACCTCAGGCGCTGTTGACAAACAGCAGTATAAAATTAACATGTTTCAGTGTTTATCCTCATTACTCATAATCCTGACATTAGCCATTGACCTTAGTTAATGACAAAAGTTATTGACAAAGTTTGAAGAAAATATGTGATTGCTTGTGAATTTGAATTTTTTCCAAAATTTGTGGCACAGAATGACCATCCGGTATTTGTCAGTTATTGCTCACCAGAGCAGGAAATGTTGTCGGCCATTCTTTCCCCTCGCCATGTTGGCCTGTAGGCCAGGCTGGATCCAGGCTCCTCTGTCTGCCACATGTTGAGGGCTGCTGGTGAGGGGGGTGGAGGGAGTCGAGGAGGGACTGCCGTTCCTAGTGAGGTGGGCATTGTGAGAGAGCCATCAGTTAACCATGACTGGTAATACCCAAGGGGCCTATCTATACACTAATATTTCAGAGATCAGTCCCTACCTTGTGTAACTCTCTGCATGTTTAATGCAGGTGCTGGTGAAGGCATATGAATGCGTCCTTCCCCATGGTGAGGTGCTAAGGGAGATACATTGGTATTAAATGGTTGAGATCTGTTAACCATGGTTACTGGATGCTGAGATATTATTTTGGAGATCAGTCTTTACCTAGAAAGTTATCTCCAGTTGAGGAGTCGAGTTGACAAGTACTCATGACTCTTGCTGGCACTCGGTGAGACGGTGGAGCTGGGAGAAGGGATACAAGGAGAGGGGAATATCTTTAGCACTAAGAATGTTAACCATATCTTTAATATTAATGTGGTGGTTTTGTTGTTTTCAATGTTAAGAGATTATTCCTTACTCTGCCTGTGCAATTGGCTTGCCAACCCCAGAGATGTGAGGTCACTATTTCCCGGGTCTTCTTCGCTATCATCTGAGTCCCCGAGACGATGGCTGTTGGGTAACCATATCATTAGGATTATTGCAATACCAAAATTGCAAAATATACATATAGTACAAGCATCTCTGGTCTATTTTTGAATGCTACCGGAAATAACCTTCCTATTACTGTAGAAACATGACAAAAACAAGACGGAACACACTTACACTGGCTTCCTGTTCCTTTTTTCTGGCAGCTCCTCGTTCTCTGCCTCAGATTGCAGGTCTGAGGTGTTGCAGCCCTTTCCATATTGTTGCATTATTTTTAATGCGTCTTTGTAGTTGTCTAAAATTGAATATGTTAAAATGAACATGAGTTTCAAATTAGCTGTAGAGCTGAACAGAATATTATTATTATTGATGATGATAAATCAGGTCTCTCTCTTACAAGAGACCTGTTCAGAACATAGACACAATAGGTTATTCCAAGCATAAAGAGAAGCAACTATGACGTTATTTTTAAACAAGAAGATTATGAATTTGCATACCACAAGTTCGGACAACAGAAACGTCAAATCTTGGCCAGTTTGGCTCATGCTGCACCTCATTTAAAGCGGCCCTTTCAATTCTGTCGGTGTTTTTATAGCTGGGCCAGAAAACCATCCTATCATCATACCATCCACTTGGGACAACCGCAATGTCCCTGTTCATTATAAATTTAATCAGATGAAAAGGCACCCTTAATGTAGAAAGAAAGAAAAGGGGTATTTATTCATCGTCAAAGGAACAACGTGGACAAAAGCATGCACAGGTGTTAGTGTATACAAATAAGCAAGTAAGATGAGCTGAGATTTTACCTGAATGGTGCCCCAAGGTGGTAAGAACTATAAGAAAGGTAAAAGTACAGGTCATAATAGTCAGAACTTCAGCTCAATCGTAAAGTAGGGTTTGAAATTATGGGTGTAGTGTATACAGAGATCAGTCCCTACCTTGTGTAACTCTCTGCATGTTTAATGCATGTGCTGGTGAAGGCATATGAATACATCCTTCCCCATGGTGAGGTGCTAAGGGAGATAAATTGGTATTAAATGGTTGTGATCTGTTAACCATGGTTACTGGATGCTGAGATATTATTTTGGAGACCAGTCTTTACCTAGAAAGTTATCTCCAGTTGAGGAGTCGAGTTGACAAGTACTCATGACTCTTGCTGGCACTCGGCGAGACGGTGGAGCTGGGAGAAGGGATACAAGGAGAGGGGAATATCTTTAGCACTAAGAATGTTAACCATATCTTTAATATTAATGTGGTGGTTTCGTCTACAACGCTAAATATATCCTGTGGTGTACCTCAGGGATCAATATAGGACCTAAATTATTCAATGTCTAGATAAATTACATTTGTAAAGTTACAAAATATTTAAAGTTAGTATTATTTGCGGATGATACAACAGCGTTTTGTTCAGAAGAGAACACACAGAAGATAATACAAATAATAACAGAAGAAATTAACAAATTAAAAAGATGTTTTGACAAAAACAGACTATATTTGAATCTCAGTAAAACTAAAATAATGCTATTTGGTAACAGTAGAAAAGAAAGTCAAACACAAATACAAATAGACGGAATAGAAATTGAAAGAGTAAATGAAACCACATTTCTAGGTATAATGATTGATGATAAATTGAACTGGAAATCTCAAGTAAAAAATATACAACATAAAGTAGCAAGAAACACGTCAATAATGAATAAAGCAAAACATGTTCTAGACAAAAAATCACTTCATATTCTCTACTGTTCACTAGTGTTACATATCTGAGTTATTGTGTAGAAATATGGGGAAATAATTACAAAAGTACACTTCATTCATTAACAGTGTTACAAAAAAGATCAGTTAGAATAATATATAATGTTGGATATAGAGAACACACAAATCCTTTATTTATTGAATCAAAGATACTGAAATTCCACGACATAGTGAATTTGCAAACAGCTAAAATTATAAACAAAGCAAACTATAACCTGCTACCCAAGAATATACAACAATTCTTCTCAAAAAAAGAGGAGAAAAATAATCTTAGAGAGAAATGTAATTTAAAACATTTGTACGCACGTACAACACTTAAGACATTCAGTATATCAGTATGTGGAATTAAATTATGGAATGCATTAAGCAAAGCAATCAAACAATGTACTAATATGATCAATTATTTATGCTTACATGTGGGAATAATAATAATAATAGTAAATAAAATAATAATAATAAAAAAAGGTAAATAAAGCATAAAATAGTCTCTAATAAATTAATTAAATAAAAAACAGCATATAAAATATATACATCAGCAAATAACAAAAATATAGATCAAGAAAAAGGATCCTTAATATGTGCAGCAATTTTTCCCACTCACATCACCTCATTTTATATTTTTTTCTACAATTAACTATGCCAAAAAACACATAGACATGCCTTTTTTTTTGTAATGGAAACAAAAACAACATGGCGTCACACACAGCTAGTCCACAGTAAACAGGATCTCGAGCTCCACTAAAGAACAAAGAAAGAAATAATACACACTCATATTAATGGCAAAGAACGGCTGTTTCCACTCCGTTAACGTTACGTTGTTGACTAACGCAGTAACGTTAGTGACCTGGGCCTAAACAACACTGACAATAAAGTAATACGCTTTCGTTTCAAGCAGTTAGAAATATGTGGAATATCGTAGCATGTAACCTACACACATTCACAGCGTCTAACAAAAGATGGCCTAAGTTAACTGTATTGAACTTTTTACTCACCGGCTTCACGCGGGAAACTTTCACATTCTGGAGTCGGGGTCCCCCGGAACACAAAACACAGATAAAAGACAATTTTACAATAGCACGGCGAAAAAATGACCGTCGTTGTGTGGGTTTTTTGACGAATAACACTCTTTTCCACTTTTCTTCGCTCGGGCCTCACCTACCGCGTGCAGCCATTTTGAAATTTCTGGATACGTGACGTCAGACGCACGTCCCCATGCAAAGCATTCTGGGAGGCGGCGCTGGAAATAAAATAGCCTTTTTTTACAGAATATAAAGTTTTACTGCTAGTCCTAATATCAAACAACGTCATTACAATCATACATAAATGATGATGGAAACACAAAGGCTGATCTTTACTGCGAATGTAGCAATAAATCAATAAATCTATACTTACGTTCGTGTTCCAGCAAAGAAAGTCCAGAGATATTGGCTCATGCGCGTACACGCTAGTAGGCGCGTCCACGTCTGCGGGTGCAGACATTGGTCGGCTCAGCGCGCGTAGGCGGAGCCTATAACTCTAGGCGGCGCGCGCCGGTTTAGTTTGTTGCGTCCGCGTATGCGAATCAGACACGAGTCCGCTCAGGATCAGCTGTCTGACCGTACAATTTTCAGAGGCGGAGCTGTATCCTCTAGGCGGAGCCAAAACGAATGTGACAGTAACGCGGGTTGGGCGACTTGAAGGCGGATCCGTATAGCAGTCTTCTGCTGTGTGGGTTCCTTCCTGTGGCGTTTTGCTAAGTTTTTAAACATGCAGCACGTCTATGAACAACTTTTTCTGAGCTTTTTAGAAGCAGTCCTTCGGTGCATTACAATGGAAACCACTTTTCTTTTTTTTTTGTGTTGGCTGAAGGTGCGCTCATGGAAGAGGCTGGCACTAACTGCAAGTGTGTGCTGCTGACGCAAGAAAATGCATATTGCAAGAAGTTTTTCAAGTTTTCTTTATTGGCACCCAGCAATAAAATGGTCGTGCAGACGGTAACTCATCGTCAAAGCAGAATGAGATAACATACCCAAAAGCATAAATACAATAAAAAACACAAACAATCAACAGTACAAGCACACTATGGGGCAGTAAAATACATCTCCTATTCAACCAATAAAAGTATCGCAATAAGGGGCTCTGATACAATACATTTTATAAAATCCCCATGTGCTAGCCTTGTTTAAAGGGAAACTGCACTTTTTTTTGGAATTTTCCTTATTGTTCACAATCCTTATGAGAGACAAGAAGACAAAAGTTAGGTTTTTTTGCAGTCCAACATGTAAAAATGTGGCTTGTTCTAGGTGGCTAGCAATGCAGCCAATGGGAGCAATCAATTCTGCCTCTAAATAACTTTAAAAATACATTCAAAAACCGTCAATAATACTTCATTTACATTCTGTAACCTGTGCAATAATCAAGCTGTAGAAACGTTGTTATTGTAAGAGCGAACACTGAGGAACTCTTTTTCCAGCGGATTAACACATTAGCTGTAAAATCGATCTACGGCAAAAGATAAGCTAACTTCTGCGTCAGCACCCAAATCACGTTTGAGTTTGTAATGCACAACACAATGCAATAAGACACAAAATCTGTACTTACTGTGAAACATGAACAATCATATTACAGTATCTGTAAAATATTAGCATATATTTCATGTTTTGTTTGTGCACAGCTCGCTTGACAGCGTATGTATTTGTAATAATACGCATGACATGCTGCATATATCATGATCAATATTAAAGGCCTACTGAAATGATTTTTTTTTTATTCAAACGGGGATAACAGATCCATTCTATGTGTCATATTTGATCATTTCGCGATATTGCCATATTTTTGCTGAAAGGATTTAGTAGAGAACAACGACGATAAAGTTCGCAACTTTTGGTCGCTGATAAAAAAAAAAGCCTTGCCTGTACCGGAAGTAGCGTGAAGTCACAGGAGGAAGGGCTGCTCACATTTTCCAATTGTTTACAATGCAGTGAGAGAGATCCGGACCGAGAAAGTGACGATTACCCCATTAATTTGAGCGAGGATGAAAGATTTGTGGATGAGGAACCTGAGAGTGAAGGACTAGCGTGCAGTGCAGGACGTATCTTTTTTTTCGCTCTGACCGTAACTTAGGTACAAGGGCTCATTGGATTCCACACTTTCTCCTTTTTCTATTGTGGATCACGGATTTGTATTTTAAACCACCTCGGATACTATATCCTCTTGAAAATGAGAGTCGAGAACGCGAAATAGACATTCACAGTGACTTTTATCCCCACGACAATACATCGGCGAAACACTTTAGCTACGGAGCTAACGTGATAGCATCGGGCTCAAATGCAGATAGTAACAAAATAAATAAACCCCTGACTGGAAGGATAGACAGAAGATCAACAATACTATTAAACCATGGACCTGTAACTACACGGTTAATGCTTTCCAGCCTGTCGTAGCTTAACAATGGTGTTGCTAACGACGCCATTGAAGCTAACTTAGCAACGGGACCTCACAGAGCTATGCTAAAAACATTAGCTCTCCACCTACGCCAGCCAGCCCTCATCTGCTCATCAACACCGGTGCTCACCTGCGTTCCAGCGATCGACGGAGCGACAAAGGACTTCACCCGATCACCGATGCGGTCGGCGGCCCGGAGACGGAGGAAGTCAAGGTGAGGTCGGCGGCTAGCACGTCTGCTATCCATCTCAAAGTCCTCCTGGTTGTGTTGTTGTAGTCCGTCGCTAATACACCGATCACACCTACAGCTTTCTTCTTTGCAGTCTCCATTGTTCATTAAACAAATAGCAAAATATTCACCAACACAGATGTCCAGAATACTGTGAAATTTTGGGAAGAAAACAGAGCTTTTTTGTATTGGATCCAATGGGGTCCGAATACTTCCGTTCTCTCCGTGACGTCACGCGCATACGTCATCATATCTCGACGTTTTCAACCGGAAGTGTCGCTGGAAATTTAAAATTGCACTTTATAAGTTAACCCGGCCGTATTGGCATGTGTTGCAATGTTAAGATTTCATCATTGATATATAAACTATCAGACTGCGTGGTCGGTAGTAGTGGGTTTCAGTAGGCCTTTAATGTGACTCACGCGATGAACAGCAGTCTCTTTGGTCCAGCTGGCCAGGGATGTTTTTTTCCGGTTTATTTTGGGTAAGCACTTCATTTATGTCGAAATAGCATGGCTTCAAGTTCCACATTTTGCAGCTTTGAGTCACGCTGACTTCACTCTCTCGGCTTCCGTCTGCTCCAACGTCTCACCCTCTGTATACTCAGCTTCAAAAAGATAAGGTTGGAATCCCCATTAGTCCAAAAATAGTTGTCTTTGTTGTCTATTACCAAGTCTGCCATGAT
This sequence comes from Entelurus aequoreus, assembly GCF_033978785.1. Lineage (NCBI taxonomy): Eukaryota > Metazoa > Chordata > Actinopteri > Syngnathiformes > Syngnathidae > Entelurus > Entelurus aequoreus. The sequence goes on along the minus strand of NC_084738.1, from coordinate 43,696,146 downwards.
TAAAACACACCTGCGTTTGTTTACGGAAGTAGGGACACACATTTGTTGCCAGAAGTCAGACGTGCGCTGCTATGGGAACAGAAATAAATGCGGTGAGGAAATCAGTTCCGGCAATGCGTAGAATGACCAAAATAAGGTAAATATTGAACATATTGCATATTGTTATGAACATGTTTGTTTGTCCATTATTTATATATATATATATATATATATATATATATATATATATATATATATATATATATATATATATATATATATATATATATATATATATATATATATATATATATATATATATATATATATATATATATATATTTAGCAGGTCAGCTTTGTGTGTGCTATCAAGTTTGCATGTGTTTTAAAGGGGTCAAATTATGATTTTTTTTCTACAATTATAGCACTTCTTTGCAGTCTACATAACATACAATGCTGGTTCTTTAGTCAAAATGATGCATGGATTAGGTTTTACTCACCGTTTTCAAGTTTTCTGCTATTGCCCGCTTTTTGATGAAATTTTTGCATATTAATGAAGACAGAGACGCAAAATGGATTGAACGCCTTTTTCTGCTCACTTAACAGACTCAGTCCACTTTGCACATGTTTATTAGATCAGCTTTGCGTGTGCTATTAGGTTTGTACGTGTTTCAGTACACGCAAACGTTTAGTACATCAGGCCCAAATTTTGAACTATACACTACTTTGTATCAGAAATGGAAAATGTCATGACAGGTCATGTCTTGTTTTAGTTTTGTTGGCAGCACTTTTTTTCCTCCCTTGGTTACCTTTCTCTTTGCTTGGAGAGCTGAGTGTGCACAAAAGCCTCTCTTCTCGCCCTCCAGTCAGCGCGGGATTATCGTTCGCTTTATGCGACTGTTTGCGTTCAAGTATTAGCATATTGTGGTGACCCAAACCATATAATGAGAGACATTCACCTAAGAGGACACTGTAGCTTTAAGAGAAGAAGCGGAGGGGGAGTTAGGTTCTTCCGCTTCCGGTTCAGAGGTCGTTGTTGTTGTCAAATGTATGACATGCTAGGTTGGAGCTAGTAAACTTCCTCGACTACGCTCACGTCTCCTGTCTCGTTGTTTACTAACTCCACATTGGTGACCCCGAGAATACGAACTACGAATACGAGCATGTCAGACAATGAAGGCGCTGACAATTTTGTTGACGCGGTACCCGCAGACGGAGTAGCTGCTGCTAACAACAACATGGCTAACGCGGTACCCGCAGGTGGAGTAGCTGCTGCTAACAACATGGCTAACGCGGGAATCTACGCCGCTACTGTGAAGTTACCCGATTTCTGGCAGCATAACCCACGGCCGTGGTTTCAACACGTGGAAGCCCAGTTCCAGCTAAGGGGAATAACGCAGGATGCTACGAAGTACTTCCATGTAGTGGCGGCGTTGGACGCATCAACGACGGCGCGAGCGATGACACTGTTGGAGGCTCCACCGCCTGCTGGCAAGTACGATGCTTTAAAGGCTTTCCTCCTGAAGTTATTTGAGCTGTCGGAGCTGGAAAAAGCGGACCGTTTACTGTCCCTACATGGCCTCGGTGACGGGAAACCGTCTGAACTGATGGAAAAAATGCTGTCTGTGCTGGGATCAGCTGACCCGGCGTTTCTGTTTACACACATTTTCCTGAGGCAGCTCCCCGCACCGGTACGCACACCGATAGCCAGTTCTCCACTCGCCGCCTCCAAGGACTACCGTGCTTTGGCCGCTGAGGCGGACAGGGTTTTCCTGGCCAACCGGCAACAGTTTGTGCATGCCCTGCTGCCCCACCAGGCCGTCCCGCCACCTCCTATGGATGACTATGTGGACACCGCGGCTGCGGTGACGGCTCGCCGCCAACCTGAAGACGGGCTCTGTTTTTACCATGCCAGGTTCGGGGCCAAGGCGAAGCAGTGTCGCAAACCCTGCAGTTACAGGATTCAGGGAAACGCCAGGGCCGGCGCTCGTTAGTGGCTATGGGCGCCGGCCGTGACTGCAAGCTGTTGTTCATCAGGGACTCCTTGTCGGGCCGGCGGCTGCTGGTGGACTCTGGCAACGCAGTATACTACCAACACAAGCTGTGGACACGATGACCGGCAGCCACGGCCCTCAGATGGACGCCGCCAACGGCACCTCCATTCGGACGTACGGTGTCAGGCGCGTGGATGTTAGTTTTGGGGGCCGACGGTTTGGTTGGGATTTTGTGATGGCTGCTGTATCCACCCCGCTGCTGGGTGCGGATTTCCTCTGCGCGTTCAACCTGCTGGTGGATATAATAATAATAATACCTGGGATTTATATAGCGCTTTTCTAAATACCCAAAGTCGCTTTACATGTGTGTGTGTGTGTGTGGGGGGGGGGGGGGGATTAAAACAACTTTATTAGGAAAAGAAACTAAGAAAAGAAAAAATAAATAAATAAAAAAATAAAAAAAATAAAAAATAAAAAAAAGAATATATGGATATTAAGAACTGTCGCTTGATTGATGCCGTCTCTTTTGCGTCATACCCCTGCACGCGTGGGGGGGCTGGGGCGTTGTGCCTCGCTAACACACTCGCCACCGGGGATCCATACCAATGCCTGCTCGCCGGTTTCCCTGGGCTCACCACGCCCACCTTTTCCTCGGCGGTGGCCAAGCACGGTGTGGAACATCACATCGCCACTGTGGGCCGCCCGGTTTACGCCCGGGCCCGACGCCCGGGCCCGACGCCCGGGCCCGACGCCTCGACTCGTCCAAGCTCGCAATAGCCAGGGAGGAGTTTTCGATGATGGAACGCCTCGGCATTGTCCGCCGTTCGGACAGCCCGTGGGCTTCTCCGCTACATATGGTTACTAAGGCCGGCGGGGGTTGGCGCCCTTGCGGTGACTTCCGTCGCCTAAACAACGCCACGACCCCCGACCGGTACCCCATACCGCACATCCAAGATTTCTCTTCCCACTTGGCGGGCGCTACCATCTATTCCAAAATTGACTTAGTGCGAGGCTACCACCAGGTACCGGTCCACCCGCGAGATGTCCCAAAAACGGCTGTCATCACACCCTTCGGGCTCTTTGAGTTCTTACGTATGCTGTTTGGCCTTACGGGGGCGGCGCAGACGTTCCAACGTCTAATGGACTCTGTGCTCCGGGACATGCCATTTTGTGGTGAGTATAAGCAAAGGAAAGGTGATGTCACAGACAAATCTTTTTACACGTTCTGATCGCTGCACACACATACAGATCTTCCATGGCCAAAAGACAGCCAATCCTTCTTTACACAGATGGAAATACACATACTCAAACTGATTGTATTACACGCACACACATCTGAACAAGCACACACAGATTGTATTACAAGCACACATATCTGGATATGCACACACAAATCTCACAAGGCAGAAGTGTCGCAAAAGTCACGTGTAAGTAGACAGCCTATCGCGGGTTCTTACTTCACACAATTCTAAATATGGTTGGACACCCATTATTTTACACACCCAGATCAAAACTCACAGACAAATCATAATACAACACACAAAATAAAACACACGCACACAGGTCTTATTACACACACACACACAGATTGAGATAAAGACACACAAATGAATACGCAGACATGGGAATTGGATTACACACGCACAGATTGAGATAGCGTTTGCAAATAATTTTGCTACAATGATACTTTCATATAGAACATTCACCTTATGACAAAGACTACTTACTAGCTAGGCAACCCACAATAGTCTATGCCAGACTTGGGCAATGTTTTCATTGGTCAGTAAAAAAAAATATTGGGGCCAGTGTGTGTGTGTGTGTGTGTGTGTGAGAGTGCGTGTGTGTGTATATAAATATATAAATTATTTTTAACATGACACTGTGAGTTTGTCTGTGTCTAATGTTTTTGACACAATATTTTATCTGTAAAAAGTGTCACTCATTCTGCTGTATGTGTGCTTGTTCCCTTTTTTAAGAAACACCTTAAACATATGTCAGTTGTTCAGCTTTCATGAAAAAAATTCCTAAAATGCTGTAGAAAAGGATAAAAGATAGACACAATACAAACACTTTCAATAGGACTGATAGAATGCTATAAATATTACGAGAGACTACCTCGAAAAACTGAATGGAATTTTGTAGCCTTTTGGCTAACATACACGAACATAAATAATGTGGGATTTATAGTATTAACTATGAACGGTGAAACACTGAATATTAAGAACTTAGAACGTCTCTCTTCTTTACTTCCCAGGCGACTGTCTCGAGATTAAAGCAAAGGACAAACAACACCCTCTGATCCATATAATAATAATAATCCAAATAATATCACTAGAGGTAGTTGTCGGGTGTCTCCAGCTAAATGACAGATAGCAAGGTACTTTTGCTTTGTGGCTTGTAGTGTAGCTTGCTACAATTCTCCAGGGATAGCTTACCTTGTAGCTTAGCTACATTTAATCGAGAGTAATTTAAAGCTTAGCTTGCTACATCTTCCAAGTAGCTTGCCCATCACTGCCCTTATATCACTCAAAAGTGCAGATTCCAACCAATGGAATACTCTATAGTTTAAGACTTACAGTAATTAAGAAAATGCACTGCACATCGTATTGGCGGCTTCGGTTTCGATGGTAAAGGTTTAAAAAATCAATTTAGAGACGTCCGGCGGGACAGGTTGAAAAGAAAAACGAGCCCCACATGGCCATAGGTGGATTAATGACCGGGCCTACCGGGCCCAGGCCCAGGGGGCCAGAGGCCCCAAGGGGCCAGGCCAACTTGGCCCCGCGGCCGCGACCCAAGCAAAACTACTTTTGCAAAAATAATAATCTTAAGCCCCAAGGGGCCAGGCCAACTTGGCCCCGCGGCCATGATCCATAGAGGGTAAGAGGCCCCAAGGGGCCAGGTCAACTTGGCCCCGCGGCCGCGACCCACAGAGGGCCAGAGGCCCCAAGGGGCCAGGCCAACATGGCCCCGCGGCCATGATCCATAGACGGTCAGAGGCCCCAAGGGGCCAGGCCAACTTGGCCCCGCGGCCACGATCCATAGAGGGTCAGAGGCCCCAGGGGGCCAGGTCAACTTGGCCCCGCGGCCACGATCCATAGACGGTCAGAGGCCCCAAGGGGCCAGGTCAACTTGGCCCCGCGGCCACGATCCATAGAGGGTAAGAGGCCCCAAGGGGCCAGGTCAACTTGGCCCCGCGGCCGCGACCCACAGAGGGCCTGAGGTCCTAAGGGGTCAGGCCAACTTGGCCCCGCGGCCATGATCCATAGAGGGCCAGAGGCCCCGAGGGGTCAGGCCAACTTGGCCCCGATCCATAGAGGGTCAGAGGCCCCAAGGGGCCAGGCCAACTTGGCCCCGCGGCCACGACCCACAGAGGCCCCAAGGGGCCAGGCAAAATTGGCCCCGCGGCCATGATCCACAGAGGGCCAGAGGCTCTCAATCATTATTATCAAAGCTAATTCTCAAATTGGATGGATCACACAACCTCACTCACATATTCTTTATCAATTATTAAAGGTTGTTTCTGAATTTTGATCACAGAACTTAATGCAAATATTCTTGATTGATTGACAAAGCTCATTCTCAAATTTTGATTACACAACCTTACTCTGACAAATTATCATTATCAAAAAGCTCTATCTCGAATTTGGATCACAGAATCTCACTCAAGTATTCTTAGCTGTGCCCCTCCCCCATCAAGTCTTTCATAAACCGGTCTGTTCTTTTAGAATCTCCTCATTTGGTATTTTGAACTCGTGAGAGACTGCTCAAAATTTGGTTTCCTTTCCCTCAGTTCAGACTCAGAGATAATTTGAAATCATTCAACAAGAAGTTTAACGCGCGCACACACACACACACACACACACACACACTTGAGTTGAGCATTACTTGGAAATTCTTATATTTTCCATTTTGCTGTTATTATCAGCATCTTCCCATTTTGTCCTTTTCTTTCGAGAAAGTTTACAGTCTGACATTTGTCACTGCTGTCAGTTAATAACTTTTTGGTCTTTGACCCATTTTGTCATTTTCTCGATTCGATCGTCACTGACCACTCTCTCCTGTCTGGCAGACATCGTTGCTGCCATCATAGCTAGCAAGCTGCCTGCAGCGGGTCATCCCTATGTTCCCCGTCCCTATGTTACCCGGGTCCTATGTTCCCCTCTACCGGGGAACTAAGGACCCTTTTTAAAAAAAAGGGTTCTATGTTCCCCGCTGCGGGGAACGTACAACACTTTTTCCAGAAAAGGGTTCTATGTTCCCCGCTGCTTCCAATGCGCGACTAAGTAAGACGCACGCAGACACGCATGACAGAGACGCGTTTAAGTTGTCGAAGGAAGGAAGTTCGCGTTTGAGTTGCTCTATCTGCTGCCGCACGCCCTGTGACAGGTTAGGTTTAGGGATGGTTTTGGTCAGGGCACAATTTCGCCAAAAAAGTGCTCCACAACGCCCTGTGACAGGTTAGGTTTAGGGATAGTTTTGGTCAGGGCACAATTTCGCCAAAAAAAAGTGCTCCACAACGCCCTGTGACAGGTTAGGTTTAGGGATGGTTTTGGTCAGGGCACAATTTCGCAATTTCGCCAGATACAATGCAGGGAACATAGGACCCTTTTTTAGAAAAAGGGTCCTAAGTTCCCCGGTCGCATACAAAGACCCAGGAACAACCGGGGAACATAGGACCCGGGGAACATAGGACCCGGGGAACATAGGCACGCTCCCGCCTGCAGATAGCAACATTTTGGTGTCCTTTGGGAAAATATTTAGAAAGAAGACAAAAGTACACACAGTTGTACAACTATTATCTTTATGATCTTTTTTTTGTTAGTTTCTCTGTTACTGTGTGTGGCCAATTAAGCGACTTTTGGCCATACCTGGCTGGTGACATTTAGCGACTTTCTGGTTGATGTTAAGATTAATAATAACAACAGTTCTCTTCATCTTAATGCAATTTATTGTGTCTGTCTCTCCACATTTTGCCATTAGGTACTTTGAGCTCTTGTTGGTCAGTCACTCTAAGGTACATTGTTGCTGCCATCATAGCTAGCAAGCTGCCTGCAGATAGCGACATTTTGGTGTCCTATGAGAAATATTAAGAAAGAAGACAAAAGTACAAGACATTGTACGATTACTATCTTTTTAAAATTATTTGTTTCACTGTGTGATTGACCGACTTTGCCGCTAGATTTCGCGTCTTTTGGCCATACCTGGCTAGCGACTAAAAACATCATTTAGCGACTTTTTGGTTGTGAAGATAAGTGGTAAAAGCAGATCTTCCTGTTGGTCTTCCCACATTTTGCCATTTGGTACTTTGCACTCTTCTTGGTCACTCCAAGGCATTTGTCCCTGCCTTCAGCTAGTCACTTGGCTCTTTTGGAATATATTTCACTGTAATTGGCTCTCTCTCTCTCTTTCTCCTCAGTACAAATCAGCCTGTTCCCTTGCCATTCATCACTGACCACTCTGCTCTCCTGTCTGTCAGACATTATTGCTGCTTGCAGATAGCTTGGGGTCCTTAGAGAAAATATCAGAAGAGAAAAGTACACAATTATCTTAATTATCTTTTTTATTCAGTCAGTCCTTCAGTGAGTCCCAGTGTGTTGGCGATTAAGCAACGTTGGCATTCAATTAGCGACTTTTGGCCATACATGGCTGGCGACTCAAAAAACTAGAAAAAAAGTACAAAAAGTTGTACAATTAATATCTTTATTATCCTTAATTCCCCTGAATCCTAGAGTGTGTTGCAATTAAGCAACTTTGCTGCTAGGTTTAGCGACTCTTGTTTTGGGCATACCTGGCTAGCGACTACAAACATTATTCAGCAACTTTTTGGCTGTTAAGATTAACGTTAATAAATTAAATCCTAATACAATTTATTGTGTTGGTCTCGCCATCTTGCTATTAGGTACTTTGAATTCTTGTTGGTCTCTGCTAAGGTATCTGGCTGTTGTCTTTGCCTTCAGTTAGTCACTTGGCTCTGGAATGTATTTAACTGTACTTGGCTCTCTCTTTCTCCTCAGTACAAATCAGTCTGTTCCCTTGCCATTTAGACATTTTCTTGATTGGATCATCACTGACCACTCTGCTCTCCTGCTGTCTATCAGACATTGTTGCTCCCATCATAGCTAGCAAGCTGCCTTGGTGTCCTTTGTGAAAATATTTAGATAGAAGACTAAAGTGCACAAAGGTGTACAATTATTATCTTTTCAAAATATTTGTTTCACTGTCAGTGTGATTGACCGACTTTGCCGCTAGATTTCGCGTCTTTTGGCCATACCTGGCTAGCGACTGAAAACATCATTTAGCAACTTTTTGGTTGTGAAGATAAGAGGTAAAAGCAGATCTGCCTGTTGGTCTTTCCACATTTTGCCATTTGGTACTTTGCACTCTTGTTGGTCACTCCAAGGCATTTGTCCCTGCCTTCAGCTAGTCACTTGGCTCTTTTGGAATATATTTCACTGTAATTGGCTCTCTCTCTCTTTCTCCTCAGTACAAATCAGTCTGTTCCCTTGCCATTTAGACATTTTCTTGATTCGATCATCACTGACCACTCTGCTCTCCTGCTGTCTATCAGACGAATCAGTTGATTCTCTGCTCTCAATTGTCTATGCTAGTAAGCTGTTATTCTCTGCTTTGGAGTGTTGATGCTGGGTTGCTAGTTTTCTAAATCACCTCACACACTTGAAGGAAGCAGCACCGATCATAAACACACAAACAAACTCACACACACACACACACACACACACACACACACACACACACACACACACACACACACACACACACACACACACACACACACACACACATAGTTGGTTTATCTGTTGTGATAGGCAAAGAGCCAATGTGCAAAGAAAGAAGGGAAATATGGATCATAAACGTTTAAGTGGAGGAGCTAGAAAAAAAATTCAGCAAGAAAAGAAAAAAAAGGAGTCAGTTTTACTTGAGAGTGTTCCAAATATCTCCAGCTTCTTCAGTACAAAGACATCTGCTGAAAGCAATTCTATAAATGCTACTGCAAATTCAGCTAAGGTTAGCAATGCACCTGAGCTAGCATGTAGCTCCCAAGATCCTGAGACCACTACAAGTGTAGACACTGAACCAAATGCTTCTGATGCTTATGATTCAACCAATTCAGCAGTAGCCAGTTGCTCGGATGAATGTGAGGTCACTGCACCTCTGGACAGCATAGAAAATGAGCTGAATCTTTCTTCAACACCATCTACAGTGACAACTCTACCTAGTGATCCCGCTAAATGGGCTGAGACCCTCACTGAGTCAATGAAGGAAGTTCTTATTCAAAGAGGTGCAAAATCATTTCACAACCGTCACAGCCATTATCCAGCTTCTGTGAGGAACAGTGGGCTAGGAGGCAAAACCCGATGCCTAAACAATGAACATTTTACTTCACACTTGCCCAATGGACAACGAGTACAAAGAGAGTGGCTGATGTACTCTCCCTCTACTGGTAATGTTTACTGCTTTGCATGCAAACTGTTTTCCCCAAAAACGCATTCTTTTGTGACAGGCTATTGTGATTGGAAACACTCAGAAAGATTTGGTGAACATGAGCGAAGTGCTGAGCACATAACCTGCATGCAAGCAGTCTTGAACCGCGCCAAAGGTGCCACAGTTGATGCAGACCTGTTCAAACAGTTTCAGGCAGAGAGCAGCTATTGGAGGCAGGTGTTACAAAGAGTTGTTGCAGTCATTAAATTCCTTGCAGAAAGGGGCCTTGCATTTAGGGGTAAAAATGAATCGTTAGGGTCTCCTCTCAATGGGAACTACCTTGGTATTCTGGAGGTCCTGGCTGAATTTGATCCCTTTCTAAAGGATCACATCAGAAAGTTTGGGCAGATGGGTCGAGGTAATACCTCATATCTGTCCTCCACCATTTGTGAGGAATTCATTGAATTGATGGGTGCAAAAACCAAACAGGCTATAGCAGATGAACTGCAAGCAAGCAAATACTACTCTATCATTGTGGATTCAACCCCAGATTTATCTCATGTGGACCAATTGACATTCATATTCCGTTTTGTTAGCAAAGAGGGCAGTGTTGTTGAACGCTTTGTGGGTTTTGAGCCCATTACTAGCCATACAGGTGAAAGTTTGGCTAACTGTGTCATGTCTGTGTTGGAAAATCTAGGGTTAGAGCTGTCAAATTGCAGGGGGCAGGCTTATGATAATGCCAGCAACATGTCAGGGAGGTATAATGGGTTGCAGGCTCACTTAAAGAAAAGCAACCCATTAATACACTATATTCCATGTGCAGCTCACTCTTTGAATTTGGTGGGAGTCAACAGCATTGACAGATGTGGAAATGAAGTCTCTAAGTATTTTGACTTGATTCAGTCTATTTACAACTTCACAACTGCATCCACACACCGATGGGACAGGGTATTTGGCAATTCCAACATAGATCTCACACTTAAAGCTTTATCCAACACGCGTTGGAGTTGCCGTGCAGAATCTACCAAAGCACTGTGGCAGAACTACAGTAAAATAAAAGCAGCACTACAGGTTATTTCCACTGATGACACAGAGAAACGAGACACACGAACTGAAGCTGACAGTCTAGTGCGGAAGCTGGATTCACTTGAGATGGCCTTCATGGCAGGCTTTTGGGACACTGTTCTGTCCAGATTTCAGGCCACAAGTCTGCAACTTCAAAAAGCAGACATGGACCTTGGTACAGCAGTTAGATTGCTGGAATCTCTGCGCACCTTTGTTCTCTCCCAAAGAGATCTATTTGATCATTTTGAGCAGAAAGCCTTAAACATATTGGGTGGCACCCCATCTTACAGGGCTGAACGGACGAGGAAACGTAAAAAGTTTGCTGATGAATCAGCATCCCCAGATGTTGTGCTTGAGGGAAGGCAACTGTTTCAAATAGAGACATTTATTGCCTCTATTGATCAACTGAGTTCAAGCCTTAATCACCGTCTGGAGGCCTACAAACATCTGAACAATTTGTTCAGTGTCCTTTTCTCTTTGGATACAGAGTCCAATGCTTCAGTCCTTCACAAGGCCAAGATTCTCACTGAATCATACCCATCTGACCTCAATGAAAGTCTTGGACAGGAGCTTATACAGTTCAAATCTTTTATACAGCTCAACAACACTGATGAGGAGAGGACCCCTTCAGGACTGCTCAAAACAATAATACATTTTGGACTACAGCCTACGTTTCCTAATACATACATTGCGCTACAGATTTTTCTCACTCTACCGGTCAGTAACTGTGAGGGAGAACGCTCATTCTCTCTTTTGTCAAGAGTAAAAAATGAGCTGCGCACAAGAATGACTCAGAAAAGATTAAATGCGTTATCTCTAATGGCAATTGAGAGTGAGCTGACAAGAGAGTTGGACTTCAATGATGTGGTGGATGATTTTGCAAAATTGAAAGCACGAAAGAAACCCCTTGCTTAAAGGTGCACTGTGTAAGATTTTTAGGTTATTTCCAGAATTCACCCATTCACTAATGTTAGGCTACCTGTTTTCATGAATACTTACCACCACCATAAAATTCTAAGTATCCATTATGACTTGGAGAATTGCACTTTTGCCATTTCTGGGAAGTGTCACCTGGATTGTGAAGATAGGATTGACTTTAGGCAGAAGCTTGGTGCTTTCTCTGGCAAACTGAACCTCAAGCTTCATTCTCTGCAGCTTTGCATTCTTGTGCAGACTTTCATCCACAAGGAACTTTTCAACTTCCCCACTATCGTGAAGGGGCCATCAAAAGATTTCAGTGTGTCCAGCATGTCTAGTCTCTTACTCTCCTTTCTTTGAGCCATCTCTTGTTTCTCATCTGCCCTACTCTCGAATTTTGCCTTCATGAATTTACTCCAGTTGAGTTCAACCTCCCTTTTTGCTTGTGCTGCTGCCTTGAAACCTCTGAAGCTCCTGGCTCTTCTGTAAAATTATTGACCTATTGACTGCGTTCAGTGTGCCCAACTTCTTCAGTTTGTAGTCCACCTTGCCACATTGTCTCTCCATCCCAATGTTGTGCACAGGGGTGCCATCAATGTTACTAGCCTGTTCACTGACAGGGTCCATTGGGAAGGTCTCCTCATCCATCCTCTGCCTGGCCAGGACAGTCTTCAGATGGGGCAGCATGAGATCTGTCAGCTGCTTCACTTCATCCAAGTATTCGGCAGCCACGTCTGACACTGAGTTCAGGACATGTCCAGTGCCTGTCCAGCCACTATAGCATTCTTGGAAATGGGCTATCTTGACCTGCATGCAGCCCTTGTACCATGAACTGGCCTACACCTTTCTTTGTGGTGCTCTCCGATGCATGTTATCATTTTACCTTTCTCCTTCTCCTCAAGCTTAACCACAAATAGATACAGACTTTGAGCCTCAATTTGCTGCACAGCTGCCGTTATGCCAATGTGTTTTCCTAAGATATTATTTTATTTTTAATGATAGAAGGGAGGAAAAGGGGGCAAAAATCATGTCCGATTTAGTTTTTTGGGTGGGTTGGGGGGTTTATTTCATGATAGCTACCAACTTCCAATACATAATATCTCTCAAATGACCCAATGCACCATCACTGAAGTGGGCGTAATCATTTTCAAAAATGTTTATTTTTAGGCCATTTATCCCCTCCCCCTGTGTCTGTGTGAAACCTGTGCTTGTCAGTGTCTGTGTGGTATACCTAATAGTGTGTGTGCAGTATGTGCACTCTTCTGTACAGTACAGTGTGCATGTCTGTTCACAGTATACAGTATTTCTTGCATAGTGCGTGCGTGTGTGTGCGCCCACACGCGCGGGGGGTTGAGGGGCCAAGACCATGTCAGGCCCAGGGGGCCAAAATTTCTTAATCCGCCCCTGCACATGGCCCGTGGGCCGTAATTTGCCCATGCCTGGTCTAGTCACTACTGCCATGTAACGTCTTGGAATTGCAACTGTTGCAAAGTCCACTATTAATACTTGCAAATGAGAGTCAGAACTGTAAGAAAAGATATAACAGCTGGACAGCACAGTTATCATAATCGGTCACTGTTAAATATTACATTAAAAAAAAAAAAGGTTATTAACACATGAATATACTCAAAAGTACTGAACATATGTACTGTTGAGTACCTGTATTGATTCCCAGGTAGTGTGACTTGTTAGCAAATCGATTTAAATATGAAAGGTACCCATTCCTACGAGACACGTTATTATACCTCACACCTTCAGTTCATTTCCAGTATTTCCAATGTGTATCAAGTTTTTCTCTCGACTGCCCACCATGTTTTTGCAATGAAGAACACAATTCCATTCAAGGCCCAGGTCAGTCCAACAGTATTTGTGTTTCTGACGTTGCTGTTAGTAAAAAAATATTGTATTTTCCTCCAGTCAGTCAAACGTGGGATAACTCAATGCACTTACTGTAGTTGCCTTTTTTGCGTTGTTTTTCTTGTGCAGTTTTCCAGATGTGTTTGCACTCATGGATGACAATTGGATGTGCTTAACTTGAAGTCTATTGTGCAACTAATCAGTCACGGCTCGTTTGATGGCGTACTATCGGCCCGGCGGCCTCATTTATAAAAACAAACAAGTTTAATCAGAGCAACATGCTTACGGAATGTCATGGGAATTACTTTGAAGGGCTTGAAATCGGCGTGGAGCGGCACGAGTGCCATCCGGCTCGTCGTTTGCAACTCTGCTCTGCTTTGATATGGCAAGAGGGAGGAAGTCCAATTATCACGCTGAGTCAAAGCTGTTCTCTGACAGACCAAATCTGCCAGCTTACATGACGGGGTGATTCCAGAGAACAGTAATCACTCGTGGAAATAATGATCTCCGCTTTTTTGACTATATGTGCGCATTTATCTGGTGCTAATGAGGATAGAGGGCTTTTAATGTCTGTTCTCTCTTTGGGCTGTTCTGTTATTGAAAAGAAGAGGAGAATGTCAAAGTCGGACACATTCACAGTTACTGTATATCCTCCTGAAAACCAGAGGCCGCGTTTTAAATGTATTGATTAAAGTGTAAACGATACCCAACACTACTGCTGAGGACACTGGTTTTATAGCAGAAATGTGCCAAAAAACATAATGCATGCAGCCTAACTCAATGACAAATGAACTCAAGTTTTACTGTAATATGTCTCGGTTCAAATTGGTATGTATATTTCTGTGTTTCTATCGGAAAATCCCAAAATGTCTTCCCTTTACTGGGCTTCTTTCACATTTTCACATTTCCTGCCATTTTTTGACATGCTGCAACGACACCAACATTCTACCACCAATGGTGTCTGAGTGAAGGAAATAGAGGAACGTTGGGACAGGGATTAAGAGTACTAGTAGTTGTCATCTTGTAACAAATTATCCGATCGTGTGATGGGTTCCGTAAAGCAGTGTCTCGGAATAGTCGACCATTTGACAATTCGATTCGGAGGAGTCTTAGTCCACTAACAACCTAAAAGATTCAAGATTGCCATAATATATTGTCAGCTGCCCAGGGTTGGCCACAATTAGTCCAAACCATGAAGTTAAAAGCGAACAGCACTTTTTTGAGGAATTTTGCTTATCGTTCAGAATCATTATGAGGGACATGATGATGGATGTTTTTTACATTTTTTTATGCATTTTAAATAGTAATTAAATGCAGTTGCGGGCCGTGCGTTTCCAACCTAGGCCTTCAGTGATGTCCGACTTCAAAGATGACCTCTCAAAATTGTTATGTGCGTTGGAGAAGGAGACGGCACTGAGACAGAAGCGTAGCATAGCCTTGGGCGTGTTTATTACAGTAAATGAATGACATGTGCAAGTAACCCAAATATGTATAGTGTGACTATGTGTTGAGTTTAGCTGTGTTACCGGTAGTTGTTGAAGGTGCGTGTTGAGGAAGCCCAGAAGGGGCAAGGCAGGTACGGAGGTCCGTGGACAAGCGAGAGGTCAAGGGCAAGGGCGAGTGTCAGAGTCCGTATCCAGGCGAGAGGTTGAGATCCGGGAAGGCAGCAAGAAGACAGGAGGGAATCCGGGGGAGACGACACACACAGTTCGAATCCAGGCAACCAAGAGGAGTGTACAAGACAAGTAGCTACGTTCTGGCACTGAACGCAGGGTCCGCTGGCGTGGAGCTCCTCAGCAACAGGTGTGTGGATTGTTGATTGTGTGCAACCGTGTGGAGGCGTGGCCACAGCCGGAGTGGCACGCTCGTCGGCGTGTCCCGAGATGCGCACAGAGGAGCGCACTGCAGACTGTGTGGTGGCAGGTGCTTGAGCCGTAACAAAAATACCATAATTGATGTCACCACATGACCATTGCTGGAGAAATACTATACAGGAACCCATTTACGCCCTACTGTACTTTGAATCACATCAACAGTGTACAAAACCGGTTATTTTCTAGTGCATTTAAAAATCAATAAAATGCATCAGCAATTAAAACATATCTTATGTGGTACTGTCAAAATTAAAATTGCAAAAAACATATTAAATGTAAAAAAATAAAATATTTGAACTCACAAGGACCTATTCGGCGCTGTATAAGCCAGTGGTACCCCTCGTCGTCGGCTTATTCGAGTGGAAAGGGTGAGCATTTCATCGCCAGAACAGCTGAGCTGGCTTCCGGGGTTGGCCAACATGGTCTCACAAGATGTAGTTTCTCTTTAAATATCCTTCTTGAAAATGGCCTTGCAAATATACACATCTGCCACCTAATCAACGTTTTGTTCTCCTTCTCTGCTATCCTGGTCTGTCTATGGCACAACACTTCCCGCTTTCTGCAAAATTGAAACTTGTGAATGGATACACACTTTGGTGTGACGACCGGGTGCGGGTGTTCGTTCTCCCAGGGATGCAGATCGGGCTTCGGACACAGCTTGCAGGTAAGCAATGATTTATCAAAGCATAAATCAGACAGTAACAAATAAACACGTGCTCATAGCACTAAAAGTACAAAACTGAAAGAGCTAGCGTGGGAGCTAAAGTAAAACACTAAACAGAGCCTTTAGCGTGGAAGCTAGCAGGTTACCAGAGCCTTTAGCGTGGAAGCTACAAGGTTACAGCACAGGAACAGAAGTCGTCAACTGTAGTGTGAACACAAACTACGATGCAACACAGACTGAATGAAAAGGCAGGCTTATATAATGAAGACAGTAATGAAAAACAGGTGCACGTCGGGAACACCCGCGGCAGGTGAAAATAATCAGTTACTATGGTAACAAACTCAGGTGCATAAACAGATACTAAAAAGGAGTCCAAGACTAGCAGAAAAACACAAATGACTAGAAAACGTAAACAGAAATATGATCCGGGCAGCAGATCATAACATTTGGAATGACAAGTGAGTATCCAATCACAGGCTACTTAGATAGACTACTGTCAACAACTTGTGATCTGATTGGCTATCGCAACTGTCTCTCAACTCTGTGTTCCCAAATTCATCCGCTAACGGCCCGATAAGTATCCAACCACAGGATGCATAAATGTCACGTTCAACGTGAGGCCATCTAGAAGGCCTTACTGACAACAACTAGTCATCTGATTGGCTATCGCACCTGTCTATCAACTGTATGTGCCCGTTCACTTACAGTTCATAGACACCCGCATTGTTGATTCTGAAGGCCTCTGGCAGATTTGGTACAGCATGGCTACATAAGCTAGCTAAATTCTGATTGGATACAAACTAAAACTAAAAACAACAGCGCTGGAAGAAGCATAATATGACATGAAGAGAATATAAATACTTTTAGAAATTTAGGAAGAGTAAATGAAAAAATAATTTAATGTTTAATTATGATCATGATTTCTGGTTATGTTAGGCCAGCAGAGACGGCCTTGCTGGCCCTGACGGCACAACACTGATTAAATGCGATCAAAAGAATGCTTACAATGGAGCCTATGGGACTTGCTCTATTCTGCCTATTAAGCCCCTAAAGAAAATCCCAGCACCTCCATTAAGATTTTATATACATGCTATAAGTATATATGTAATGTAGTAACAGGCACATTTAATATTTACCTAGTTTGATCATTTTAAGCATGTAGCGCATTACTTTCAAAAATGCATCATGACATTCGCTTTTTTTTTAAACAACATCACTGATTATTACTCACTGCAGACTACATGGGAGCCAACAAACATGATAAAACGTCACTAACTGTACAATGTCGGCTGTCATTAGGATGCAGACTGATAGAATCTTGTTTTAGCCCCGTTTGGATGAAGAATGACTCATAATCCTTGCAAAGAAAAGAGGGGTCGTTCTCGTCATTCCCGGGTCTAAATTGGCTGTCGAAGTGTACCAACTTGTCAGATTACGTCCTCATCCTCCTAATATCCAGGTGAGAGCAAGGAAACAAGGAAGCAGCTGATCAGTCGATCATGTCAACAATGGCAAATAAGCTCGTGATCACGGTGCCGCTATGAATAGTTTGTTAATTCTTATAATAAAAATCTCACTAATACTTGGTAAATATTTAAGTCACAAAGTGCAAATTGAGTATTGTTGGCGGTTTTTGGATGGTTATTTATTGGGTTTTATGGGCAGAACAGAGGACCTCCCATAGTTACGTTATTCACGAGTTGGAATGCATTAAAAAATACATCCGTCGTCACTTCTTTCATAATGATTGTAAAAGATAGGCACTATTCCAAAAAAAAATGCAGTTCCCCTTTAAGTAGAGGGCCACAAAATACAAAAACCCGCAAGCCTCACGTTTGAGAGGCCTCTAATAAACTATCCAATCTTTACCATGTGTATTTGTTTACCCTTTTGAGGTGGAAAATGATTGTATTTATTTGTGGCGATCCCCATTAGGTGTGCTTTTGCTATCCAAATAAATATGATTCGAATAGAAAAATCATTTGTCAATGACAGCCTTAGTTATGTCTAAAATGCTAAAAGTATCTTCTGTTACTGCTTTGAAATGAAAATGTTCTGTGCAAAACTAAGCGCTGATTTTTGCTTAAAAAAGTGAAACAGGGATGAATGCCGGCTTTGCTGTTTCTGATAAGACAATTTTGGCAGGATGTGTGAAAGCACTGACATCTGTAAAAAAATATAGAGGAGGATAAATGGCAGATCTTCTCTAATGGCCCACATAGGTACATTTGACAAGCAACGTTTGACAGAGTTGTGTCACTTAGGAGTTGACGATGGATTGCAATAGGAATAAAACAAAACATTTAGGAATAGAGTCAATTATATCGGAAAATGTTATTACTTCTCCTTGGAGTGTAGTGATGTGTGACAAGAGCAGCTTATGAGATCGGTACATCCAGTAAATAGCAAACAATGGTGGTGGCTGCAGCTTCAGACCAAACGACTCCTGCAGGAAACAATAATCATATTGTATGAAGAGTTTAAGCGTGACTCAGGCGTGTTTGGTATGATGATGATGATGATGAGCGCGGACAATTCAGTACACATGTATATTTCTCATACTCACAATGGAAAGTGTAGACGCGCAGCAAATTAGATTCATAAATTGGCAAGTTTAAAATTCCTGCCCACTCTCTGATGACTGCCTGCTGAAATGGAGCTCAATCTGTGGAACCGCGGGAAAGTTGGCAAGGCCGGCGAATCTCGGCGTTCAAGGTGATGCGAGCGATAGTAACCGTTAGGCGAACACACGGGTAGCGAGCCGGCGAAGCCAATTTTGTACATGGCTAAGTTTTTTTCTTATACTGTACACCTGAATGCATAGAACACACACACACGCACGCACACACACACACACACACACACACACACACACACACACACACACACACACACACACACACACACACACACACACACACACACACACACACACACACACACACACACACACACACACACACGCACACACACACGCACGCACACACACACTGAGAGAAAGAAACACATCCTCTCATTTTAACATTTTATTAATCCTCTCATCTCTGTGATAATACATTTATGTTCAATTTAATTAAGAACACAACAACAAGAACTTCTGTTTTATATCCTGTAATTACACTTTGTATGAAATTCAATGTACAGGCGTAGTATTTAAAAAGATAAATAAAACATTTTCCCTCCCACACGGGCATCATAATTGCTCCAGAAAAATATAAATAAAAAATACTTTTCAGAACATATTTGCTCTATAAATAATTGTGTTTAATTTTCTACAAAAAGTAATGCACTTTTTGAAATACACTTTTTAAAATGTGTATTTAATGAGTATTGTATTTAAAATCTTTCAAAGTAACTCGCCCATTTACTCAAGAATGAACACAAGTAAGGCAATATGATGTTTTGATGTCGACCGTCTTTGTGGAATGTGTAGCAAACCATTTTTTAAACTTATTTTCCTAAATTTTTCGTCTCATGTTTTGTATGATTTTATACTAAATGTAAACATGATTAGTAGAAGACACATTTTGGAGGGTTCCTAAAAAAACTTAAATCAATAAATATTCTAGTCATGACCACTTTGAAAAAATTATGGCAGCTACAGTGGAACTTAGATTTATGAACTTAATTGGTTCTTAAACATGGTTCGTAAATCGAAAAGTTGGTATAGTGAGGCATTTTTCCACATAAGAAACAATGTAAACATTAACAATTGGTTTGTAGCCACTACGAAAGTAAACGCGCACTTTGATGACGTTATAATGTTTTTACAAAAATGTATATATATATACATATATATATGTACTTTTCGGATCGCGAGGGTGCCGGAGCCTATCTCAGCTGCATTCAGGCGGAAGGTGGGGTACACCCTGGACAAGTGGCCACCTCATCACAAGGCCAACACAGATAGACAACATTCACACTCACATTCACACACTAGGGACAATTTAATGTTGCCAATCAACCTATTGTATGTATATATATATATATATATATATATATATATATATATATATATATATATATATATATATATATATATATATATATATATATATATATATATATATATATATATATATATATATATATGCTCTTCTGGGTACTTTATTGTGTAAAGACAATTTTACTGTCTTTAAGACAATAAAATTGTGTCATGACTCGGTCTGTGGCGTGGTTGGTTCTCCAGTGGTGCAAATGAATTGGACCATACGTGGCGTGCAGGTGAGAACATGTTTAATATTTTAACTCAAAAGGGGATTAACAAAAAGCGCGCACAAAGGCGGAAGTACAAAACGTGGCTATGAAAATAAAACACTATGATCATGAGGGTGAACAGAGTGGCAGGAGTGTGATGTCGCCAGGACGAACAACAGAAATAGAAAAACTTATATAGTGACATGATCAGTGAAAACAGGTGCGTGACTCTAAACGTGAACAGGTGCGTGACATGACGATGTGAACCAGGTGAAACTTATGGTTGCTATGGTGACAAATAAAAGTGCACAAAAAGTCCAAAACCAAAACCGAACATGACTAAAACAAAACATAATCACAGACATGACAGAGCCCCCCCCTTACGGACAGACCCCAGATGTCCAAAACAAACAAAACAAGGCAGGATCGAGAGTCATGGGAGGGCGGGAGGGGGACATGGCGGTGGGTCGCCAGACCAGGTGTCCCCGAATCCACCGGGAATGGCCATATCCATGGCCAACGAGGAGGTGGGCGCACTTGGCGTGGCGGCCGACCAGGTAGTGGCCACATCCGTGGCCGACGAGGAGGTCGGCGTACCTGGCGTGGCGGACGCCCATGGACTGGCCACATCCATGGCCGACGAGGTGGATGCGTCGTCATCGTGGCAGACGTGGAAACTGCAGATGAAGCAGGTGGCGAAGCTTGGCGTGGCACCTCGGGCGGCGAAGCTTGGCGTGGCACGTCGGGAGGCGAAGCTTGGCGTGGCCATGGTTGGTCTTGGCATGGTTGGTCTTGGTCTTGGACTTGGCATGGTTGGTCTTGGACTTGGTCTTGGCATGGTTGGTCTTGGACTTGGTCTTGCCGTGGGGGGTCTTGGACTTGGTCTTGGCGTGGGGGGTCTTGGTCTTGGCTTGGACTTGGGGGGTCTTGGTCTTGGCTTGGACTTGGGGGATCTTGGTCTTGGCTTGGACTTGGGGGATCTTGGTCTTGGCTTGGACTTGGGGGATCTTGGTCTTGGCTTGAGGGGTCGCGTCGTGGAGCTGCGACTGGCGGCACTTGGCGTCGTGGAGCTGCGACTGGCGGCACTTGGCGTCGTGAAGCTGCGACTGGCGGCACTTAGCGTCGTGAAGCTGCGACTGGCGGCACTTGGCGTCGTGAAGCTGCGACTGGCGGCACTTGGCGTCGTGGAGCTGCGACTGGCGGCACTTGGCATCGTGGAGCTGCGACTGGCGGCACTTGGCGTCGTGGAGCAGGTAACGGAGCTTGGCGTCGGGGAGCAGGTAACGGAGCTTGGCGTGGTGCTACTACTGGCGGCACTTGGCGGCGTGGAGCTGCGACTGGTGGCGCTTGGCGTGGAGCTGCGACTGGTGGCGCTCGACGCGGAGCTGCGACTGGTGGCGCTTGGCGTGAAGCTGGGCATGGTGGAGCTTTGCATGGTGGAGCTTGGCATGGTGGAGCTGCTAGGCATGTTGATAGCCTTGGAGCAGGGCGTGGAGCAGGTGGAGGTGGCCTAGCTGGAGGCTGTGGCTTGGCAGGTCGAAAGACTGGTGGTGGCGGCCGTGCTGGTGGCTGTGGCTTGGCGTGACGATGCTGAGCCACCCCACCTGAACAGTTGCCTGCCCTAGCCCCACCCCCCCTCAAGGAGCGGATACCAGACGCGGTCTGGAACCGTTTTCTTGGGTGGGTGGAGGGAGGTCAGGAGGGGGGTAAAATCCTCCCCTATAAATTTTCTAAAATGTCTTTCTTTTTGTACCTGGGATTGAGTGGGTGAAAAAAAAGAAACATGTGCCATGGGCGTGGCTTGAGTCTTGGGGGGCGGGGCATGAAATTTGGGTGGCTTGGCTTGACAGGATCTGATTTCTAAAAACATGTCCTGGTAATGTCTTATCATGTTTTTAGAGTCCTTGGTTGGAGGCGGGTGATCAAAAGAAAAATAATTTAGAAAAAAAAAATCCTGGTCTGTGATGTCATCCTGGGTAAGCCGGGCAGGCTGCGGCCCATTTCCGCCCGGAGGGGGAGGAGCTTGCGGGAGCGCCGCGTGCTGTCCGCTCACCTTCCCTGACGTTCTTGGTCTGGAGCGGCGCTTCCGGGACAGGGATGACGCGCCAACGTCCCCGGGCCAAACGGAGCTGATCGGCACCAGTTTGCCGGTCGGACCCCACATGAGGTCCTTGCGCTCCATGGGGGAATAGCGAAGTGTCTCGGCTTCCATGGCGCGCAGGACCTCCCACGTTCCTTTGTCCAAACTTGCTGGAGAACTTTTTAGCTGGCGACATCTGTCATGACTCGGTCTGTGGCGTGGTTGGTTCTCCAGTGGTGCAAATGAATTGGACCATACGTGGCGTGCAGGTGAGGACATGTTTAATATTTTAACTCAAAAGGGGATTAACAAAAAGCGCGCACAAAGGCGGAAGTACAAAACGTGGCTATGAAAATAAAACACTATAGTACAAAGGCAAAAAACTATGAACAATAACAAAACTTACTTGACATGAGAAGAGGGGCATAAAAAAGAGCAGCATGGATCATGAGGGTGAACAGAGTGGCAGGAGTGTGATGTCGCCAGGACGAAGAACAGAAACAGAAAAACTTATATAGTGACATGATCAGTGAAAACAGGTGCGTGACTCTAAACGTGAACAGGTGCGTGACATGACGATGTGAACCAGGTGAACCTAATGGTTGCTATGGTGACAAATAAAAGTGCACAAAAAGTCTAAAACTAAAACCGAACATGACTAAAACAAAACATAATCACAGACATGACAAATTGATCACGCCATCACATGGCGAATTTTCGCATCTAGCTCACCATACAACAGTGCAGCTAAAAGATATAACCTGTGCCTGAAATATTTTTTTAAAATTATATACCACCCCAGCATGTCCACCTTAAACAAACGCAACGAACTGGTCTCATCATGCCGGCACAGAAGCAAGGCACCGATGTGTAACAATGGCCACACCCCCATGTAATGTACCCTATATCAGTGGTCCCCAAACTTTTTGTAGCTGGTCAACGCTTGAAAATTTGTCCCACGGACCGGGGGGGTATTTTTTTAATTTAATTTTATTTTATTTTATTTTTTTCCATAAAGAAATACAATCATGTGTGCTTACGGACTGTATCCCTGCAGACTGTATTGGTCTATATTGATATATAATGTATATATTGTGTTTTTTATGTTGATTTAATTACAAAAAAATATATATATATATATTTTTTTTTTTTTTAAATTTCTTGTGCGGCCCGGTACCGGTCAGGAAGATACAGAAATGTAGAAACATTTTGCAAATTATTAAAAAAGAAAAAATGTTCATAAGTATTCAGACTCTTTGCATATTTAACTCACATGCTGTCCATTTCTTCTGATGCTTCATGAAATGGCTATGCTCCTTCATTGGAGTCCAGCTGTGTTTAATTAAACTCATTGGACTTGATTAGGCAAGGCACACACCTGTCTATATAAAACCTTAAACTGATTGGACTGGATTACACCACACCTGTCTATATAAAATTTTACAGCTCACAGTGCATTTCAGAGCAAATGAGAATCATGAGGTCGAAGGAATTGCAAAAGGAGCTCAGACACAGAATTGTGGCAAGGCACAGATCTGGCCAAGGTTACAAAATATTTTGTAACCTTGGCCAGGTTTGTATATATTATAAACAAATATTTTTTGTAACCAAGGTTCTGATGAGCCTAGTGGCCTCCATTATCCTAAAATGGAAGACGTTTGGGATGACCACAACGCTTCATAGACCTGGCCGTCCAGTCAATTTGAGAAATCGTGGGAGAAGAGCCTTGGTGAGAGAGGTAAAGAAGCACCCAAAGATCCCTGTGGCTGAGCTTCAGAGATGCAGTAGGGAGAAAGTTCCACAAAGTCAACTATCACTGCAGCTCTCCATGAGTCGGGGCTTTATGGCAGAGTGCCCTCTCCTCAGTGCAAGACATATGAAAGCCTGCATAGAGTTTGACAAAAAACATAAAGGACTGGACGACTGGTAGAAATTGAAGAAAAGATCAATGCGGCCAAGCACAGCGATATCCTGGAAGAAAACCTCTTCCGGAGTGCTCAGGACCTCAGACTGGGCCGAAGGTTCACCTTCCAACAAGACAATTACTCTAAGCACACAGCTAAAATAACAAAGGAGTGGCTTCCGAACAACTCTGTGACCATTCTAGACTGGCCCAGCCAGAGCCCTGACCTAAGCCCAATCTAGCATCTCTGGAGAGACCTACACAATGGCTGTCAACCAATGTTCACCATTCAACCTTACAGAACTGGAGATCTACAAGGAAAAATGGCAGAGGATCCCCAAATCCAGGTGTGAAAAGCATGTTGCTCCATTCCCAAGAAGACTCAGGGCTGTACTAGACAAAACTTGATGACTGGCGAGAAAAGAAACAGACGGTGTGGCAACCGAGTAATGGATTACGTAAACAGGATGTGACGTAGGGGGCTGCGCCTGTGTGGACTGTATTGCACAGGAAGTGCCATCCATCCATCCATTTTCTACCGCTTATTCCCTTCGGGGTAGCGGGGGGCGCTGGAGCCTATCTCAGCTACAATCGGGCAGAAGGCGGGGTACACCCTGGACAAGTCGCCACCTCATCGCAGGGCCAACACAGATAGACAGACAGACAACATTCACACTCACATTCACACACTAGTGGTGTCATCAAAATGGCAGTGCTCTAAGGCTACCAGCAGAACACAACATGAATGAATGAATGAATGAAGCGTACCCCTAAACACACAGAGGCATATTGAGCCCGATCCAAATGTTCGTAAACCGAAAAGTTAGCAAATAGAGGGGTTCCTAAATAGAGGTTCTACCATGTAATGTCGTCAGTGAAGCATGTCGGCCATCTTGATCCATGAACATAATAATAAAGATAATATTGTGCTTTATTTATTGCACAGTGTTATTTTAAATTATTTGATAGAAAATGTTGATTGTTTGGTCTTATGAGACACTGTACATAATCATTTAAAGAAAATACAGTACAGGCCAAAAGTTTGGACACACTTTCTCATTTAATGTGTTTTCTTTATTTTCATGACTATTTGCATTGTAGATTGTCACTGAAGGCATCAAAACTATGAATGAACACATGTGGAGTTATGTACTTAACAAATAAAAACATGTTTTATATTCTAGTTTCTTCAAAATAGCCACCCTTTGCTCTGATTACGGCTTTGCACACTCTTGGCATTCTCTCGATGAGCTTCAAGAGGAAATGGTTTTCACTTCACAGGTGTCATTCACAGGTGTTTTGATGCCTTCAGTAACAATCTACAATGTAAATTGTCATGAAAATAAAGAAGTTGAAATGAGAAGGTGTGTCCAAACTTTTGGCCTGTACGGTATTTATATTATTGTCCTAAATTCCCAAGCGGAAATGTTTATTTTTTTCACTCCTGTACACAAAGTAATGCGAAAATGTATAGAATTTTGAGAAAAACCAAAACCCCTTTTCAGTGTAAAATGAATACTTACACACGCAGCATGTCGGCCATTTTGGTGGAAGGTATGATTGCGTAGTTGTACATTTTGTACTTTTTCCGTGCCAGACGTGGCTAATTTTAGAGTGACTCAAGGATTTAACGCTGCTGCGTCTATCAAGGCGTTCAAGTAAAAGTAGGGTCAGTGAGTTTGTGCCATGAGAAGTCGTCACTAGCTTGTGTGTTCAGACCACATCACATCAAAGTGTACATTGCCATGGACCTCATTTGGTTCCAACGTCACACGGCTCAAAGAATATACTCAAACCTCATAAAGGCCTTTAGTCATAAAAAATAAAGTATGAGTGTTCATGTAATTAACCTCCTACTGATCGTCACTAACTGGACCACGCAATTATAAAAGTATCGTGTGAGTGTGTGCGGGGGTGTATGTGTGTGTGTGTGTGTGTGTGGTGTGTGTGTGTGTCGATGGATGTGTGTGTATATTATATATTTAGAATAAGCCGCCTGCACTGTACAGTGTGTCCCGTGAGCGCTAAATGACACCTGACAATGTAATTGCCCATCAAAATAAAAACGGGGGGAAAAAAATCAGACTGTAATTGCTAAATGATGTGTGTGTGTGTGTGTGTGTGTGTGTGTGTGTGTGTGTGTGTGTGTGTGTGTGTGTGTGTGTGTGTGTGTGTGTGTGTGTGTGTACCAGGCAGCCAGGGTGTGGTTGCACTTACAGGAAGCAGTTGCGTTTGGCTGGGGCCTTGTATGGGATACCAACACGCCAATACAAGCACAAGAAAAAATAATCACAGCATTTTTATATATGTTTGCCACATGGAATGAAAGGGACATTCATGGCAAAAGCTAATCTCTATTCTTGAAAATTAACCTTTTTCCCCCCTATGCTCCTCTTCTACAAATCCATTCGAGCATACCCCCACACCAGCAGTGTCACCTGCAATTTATCAGCTGTCCACAATGTAAAATGTAAACATAATTTTGTAGCCGCCAGCCGGAGGTGTACATTTATTTTATTTTTTTTCATTTGGAATATACTAACACTTGTGTCAAACAAGTCGTTGCTTGACTATTTCACATAACCACCTAACTCATAAAGCTTGCAGTCATTAGAAGCATGCATAAACACTGCCTTATTAAAATGTGTTCTCGTGTATGCCATAATGTTGTACTAGTATAGCATCGCGGTACTAATAAATCAAAAACGGTACTATACTCGATTTAAAAAGTAGCGGTTCTCGGGCATGACGGCGCGTCGTCACGTCATGACATTGCCGGTTTTATGAGCAGAGGAGCATGTTCGGCAGTGTACAATCACGGAGTACTTACATGCAGACAGGGTGTGTAGACAGAAAAGGGAGAACGGACGCATTTTGGTCTAAAAACTAACGATCAAGGTGAAGCTATTACACTGAAACTCCCTCAGGAATAGGTAAGTCATGGCTAGCTAGCTAGCGGCGAACATCCATCCACTATTGACAGTGTTTTAACTACTTCTAAATTACTAATCCTTGCCTCCATGGTGACAAATAAAGTGAGTTTCTTACAAGTATCATCCCTGCAGGACGAGGAATAGCTAAACATGCTTCACTACACACCGTAGGAGGATACAATAGCTAACCGCTAACAAAAGCTAGCACCCTGAATGTAAACAAATGCCATGGGTGGATCTACACCTGACATCCACTGTAATGATACCAAGTACTGGAGCGTATCTAGTCAATACTACTATGATTACATCGATATTTGTTATTGTCACAAAATCTTTTTTTTTTTTTTTAAATTATATTCTGTTTATAAACTCCTGAAATATGTCCCTGGACACATGAGGACTTTGAATATGACCAATGTATGATCCTGTAACTACTTGGTATCGGCTCGTTACCTAAATTTGTGGTATCATCCAAAACTAATGTAAAGTATCCAAACAACAGAAGAATAAGTGATTATTACATTTTAACAGAAGTGTAGATAGAACATTTTAAAAGAGAAAGTAACTAGATATAAACAGTAAATGAACAAGTGAATTAATAATACATTTTTTCATCTTGTCCCTCATAATTTTGACAAAATAGAATGAGAAATAACATGTTATTGCATACGTCAGCAGACAAATTAGGAGCCTTTGTTTGCTTACTTGCTACTAAAAGACAAGTTGCCTTTTATTTAAGGACAAAATTGTTCTTCGATTGCAATAAGAAACGTATGTTTAATGTACCCTAAGATTTTTTGTTAAAATAAAGCCAATAATGCAATTTTTTGTGGTCCCCTATATTTAGAAAAGTATCGAAAAGTATCGAAATACATTTTGGTATCAGTACTAAAATATTGGTATCGGGACAACACTAGTAAGCAGGGAAATATCATTTGTACGGACATTTTAATAATAGTAGCAATACAAATAACAATTTTAATATAACTAAAAGCAACAATAAAGATACAAATAATTGCTAGAAAAACACGCAGAGAGCACAAACTTGCGGCAGGCCTTACCTCTAAATCATAAAACGGTCCTGAATGTTATCTTAATCAATGTAATCACTTTTTTCTTATGCCGTTTCTGACAGTCTGTCTTGGTCTCTGTGGGTGGAGGCGGGGTCGCAAGCATACACACACAGAAGTTGAAGCTTGTTACTTAAACGTATGGTAACATAGAAGAAATGATCCAGATCTGCCGAAAACTTTAATAACTTCTTCCTTATCCCATTTTAGACAATTCCTAAAAGTTTTTTGAAAATTACCCCCTAACTTTTTGAGCTACTTATAGCAGAATGAAAGAAACAGAGTGAAGCTTTTTGTCACTCTGTTTGTCTCTACGGGGCCGCTAACACACACACACACACACACACACACACACACACACACACACACACACACACACACACACACACACACACACACACACACACACACACACACACACACACACACACACACACACACACACACACACACACACACACAAAAGCCCAAATGTAAGGTAACGGACTAGAAATGATACAGATCATGCCCAAAATTGTATGAATTGTTCCATATGTTCCTGAAAGTTTCATGAAAATCCACCCATAACTTTTTGAGTTTTGAACAAACAGACGGACAGACGCACGCAGGAACAAATTCAAGAAAATAGTTTTTTTTTTCATGTCCAATCTTAAAATAACTGTTAGAAATTGAATATAAAACAGGAAATACTTGTTTCAGTTAGCAGTAGATGCCGTTCTTCCCTGCAAATAATGCGTAAGAAAAAAAATAAAAATCTGAACCCCAAAAAAGTATTGTGCCAAATTTTTTCACTCAAAACAATTCAGGCAAAAAATGTGAAACTTAATTTTTTCCTGTGTCTGGAAGTACAACTGCATGATTACAGTTCACAATCTAACAAGTCTGAAAAAAGGTAGGAAGAAGCAGAGCTTAACAATAAATAACATATTATAATTATGCTCTTTGTATAATGCTTATGTGTTAACAAATGTTAATTAAAAAAATGTCTTGTTTTTTTTTGTTTTTGTTTTTTTTAAGTGAAGTGGAGAATCAGGCTATTTGGAGAATTTAGTAGGAAATCATACAACATATTTTGGAAATAAATGTTTGTCTTTTGTAAGGTTTTCTAAAAATGTATTACTTTTTGTTTCTACAGTGGACCTACTAAATGTAGGTGAAAGCGGGCCCTTGCAGTCTGTAGATTTCTTTTTTAAAACTTGTATCGGGCAGTCCGATGATATTGGCCAACCGACGTTGGCATAAAAATGAGATATCGTTTGTTTCTGCCGATAATGATGGATTTCGCCCAAATGAATGGATAATGCCCAGCATGTTTGGTCATGTGACCTTTAGCAGCAAAATAGTGCTGACCTCATCAAATTCCGCAGAGTAGCTCAGTACGCCTGCGGTCTGGAATTATTACCACGTTTCAGATTGTAAAATGCTGTACAGTAGTACTCTTTGGATATCGGTAAGAGAACCCAATATCGAGCATGTTAATTTTTTAAAAAGTATTTTCAATTAAAAGTCAGTTTTTACAGTTTTTCTACATTTCTATTTGTTTAAAATCCTAGAAGTCCTTATAAATGATTTGCAGTCCATGGATGGCATCTTTGTGTGACTACTTATAGCTCATTGCGATGTCTTTGATTGGACTTTTCATTTGCAATGAGCCGCCATCTTTGTTTGAAAACTGAAAGGCGTCTTAACGCTGCTAAAGTCATTATGGCCAAGAATAACTAAGCGTAGACACCCAGTGTTGTTTAACGCAGTGGTTTAAAGATCAGTGGTAAAAGTTCCTTCTTTCTTTTGAGTTTTCCTCGTTCTTGTCTTCATAAAACTGTTTTAAACTGTATTTGCTCGTTTGATGAGGTTTAAGCCGCCACTTTGCCCTCCGTTGTTTGTTTTTCTTCCTTTCCTCTCCGACTCCACAATGAACCGCTGTGACCCCTACGGCCGAGACCCACTAAAGTCTTGTAGGGATTTGGAGCTGATGTTGTCCTGCCTAAATGTTGTTGCGTCGCTCTGGTTGAACTCTCTGTTCTGCAGGTCAGGCAGCGTTGTTAGCGTCCATTGTGGGCTTTTAGCTCCAATGATCACACGGGAATGGAACAACCGGATCAGACATCTATTTTTGGAGGTCGAAGTTTGCTCTGTGGTTATTGAAAATGAGAAATTCACATGGAATGAAGAGCAGAGATAACTTTGAATCACTTTTAGCACTGACAAACTGTTGGAAAGAAACTTTAGGGACTGCAATGCAAAAACTGAAATCTAAGATTAAATATCTCAAATAAGGGTTATATTTGCTTATTTTCTGTCTGATAAGATTATTCTTCTCACCAAGCAGATTTTATGTTGGAGTGTTTTACTTGTTTTAAGGGTTTTGGTCCTAAATTATCTCAGTAAGATATTACAGCTTGTAGCTGAGATTTTATGACCTATATTGAGTAAAACATGCTTGAAACGAGAATATCAACTGATGCAAAGCTGTGTCATCAACACTCACTAGTATAAAACTACTTTTTTTGAAGTAATCATTTCTTACTTCAAGCATGAAAAAAAAAATCATGATGCCGAGCGCATATCATTGTGTCAAGATAATGGCACTAGCATTTACGTAATTTAAGAATATTTTCCAACATATTGAGCAAAAAGGTCTCTTTTTTATATCAAGAAAAGTGCACTTGTTATTAGTGAGAATATACTTATTTTAAGGTATTTTTGGGTTCATTGAGGTTAGCTAATTTTACTTGTTTTGGAAAGTTTTGACCAGCCAAATTTTCTTGTTCTATTGGCAGATCATTTTGCTTAGTTCAAATAAAATACGCCTAATTTATTTATTTTTTTCTTGTTTTTGAACACTGACTTTTTGCAGTGTAAAAAGTTCCAATATTATATTCAAACAATTGAAAGTGCTTTTATTAAAGCTCACTGGACCATTTTGTGTGTCTTTAGTTTTAATGCTAATGAGCTGTGTTTGCCAACACAACCTGTCTAGCTAGAATGTGTGTCTCCCAGAAGCACTAAAGTTAAAGTTAAAGTACCACTGATAATCACACACACACTAGGTGTGGTGAAATTACCCTCTGCATTTGACCCATCCCCTTGTTCCACCCCCTGGGAGGTGAGGGGAGCAGTGAGCAACAGCGGTGGCCATGCTCAGGACTCATTTTGGTGATTCAACCCCCAATTCCAATCCTTGATGCTGAGTGCCAAGCAGGGAGGTAATGGGTCCCGTAATGCAGTGGTCCCCAACCACCGGGCCGCGGCCCGGTACCGGTCCGTGGCCCGGTACCGGTCCGTGAACCAATTGCACAAGAAATGTAAAAAAAATAAAATAAAATATATTTTTTATTTTTTATTTGTATTAAATCAACATAAAAAACACAATATATACAGTACATAACAGTATGTATCAATATAGATCAGGGGTCACCAACCTTTTTGAAAGCAAGAACTACTTCTTGGGTACTGATTAATGCGAAGGGCTACCAGTTTGATACACACTTAAATAAATTGCCAGAAATAGTCAATTTGCTCAATTTACCTTTAACTCTATGTTATTATTAATAATTAATGATATTTACACTTAATTGAACGGTTTAAAAGAGGAGAAAACACGGAAAAAATTACAATTAAATTATGAAACATAGTTTATCTTCAATTTCGACTCTTTAAAATTCAAAATTCAACCGAAAAAAAGAAGAGAAAAACTTAAAAAAAGAATTTATGGAACATCATTAGTCATTTTTCCTGATTAAGATTAATTTTAGAATTTTGATGACATGTTTTAAATAGGTTAAAATCCAATCTACACTTTGTTAGAATATTTAACAAATTGGACCAAGCTATATTTCTAACAAAGACAAATCATTATTTCTTCTAGATTTTCCAGAACAAAAATTTTAAAAGAAATTCGAAATACTTTGAAATAAGATTTAAATTTGATTCTACAGATTTTCTAGATTTGCCAGAATAATTTTTTTGAATTTTAATCATAATAACTTTGAAGAAATATTTTACAAATATTCTTCGTCGAAAAAACAGAAGCTAAAATGAAGAATTCAATAAAAATGTATTTATTATTCTTTACAATAAAACAAATAAATAAAAAATAAATAAATAAATATAAATAAATATATTAAAAATATAAATATAAAATATAAATAAATACATGTACTTGAACATCGATTTAAATTGTCAGGAAAGAAGAGGAAGGAATTTAAAAGGTAAAAAGGTATATGTGTTTAAAAATCCTAAAATCATTTTTAAGGTTGTATTTTTTCTCTAAAATTGTCTTTCTGAAAGTTATAAGAAGCAAAGTAAAAAAAATAATGCATTTATTTAAACAAGTGAAGACCAAGTCTTTAAAATATTTTCTTGGATTTTCAAATTCTATTTGAGTTTTGTCTCTCTTAGAATTAAAAATGTCGGGCAAAGCGAGACCAGCTTGCTAGTAAATAAATAAAATTTAAAAAATAGAGGCAGCTCACTGGTAAGTGCTGCTATTTGAGCTATTTTTAGAACAGGCCGGCGGGCTACTCATCTGGTCCTTACGGGCTACCTGGTGCCCGCGGGCACCGCGTTGGTGACCCCTGATATAGATGAATACAGTCTGCAGGGATACAGTCCGTAAGCACACATGATTGTATTTCTTTATGACAAAAAATATTTAAAAATACCATAACCCCCCCCCCGGTCCGTGGGACAAATTTTCAAGCGTTGACCGGTCCGCAGCTACGAAAAGGTTGGGGACCACTGCCGTAATGGATGCCATATTGCTTGGATTCACATGATGTCACGTCCGGCTCAAGACAGGCTCATTAAATATGAGTGGTGGTCAATTTTTATAGTCTTTGGTATGACTCAGCCGGGGTTTGAACTCACGACCTACCGATCTCAGGGCGGACACTCTGACCACAAGGTCACTGAGCAGGTTAATTGCGTACTTTCTACATCAGTGGTGTCCAAAGTGCGGCACGGGGGCCATTTGCGGCCCGCAACTAATTGTTTACCGGCCCGCCACACATTCTGGAAATACAATTGTAAAAATAAAAAAGAACATTAAAAAAGTGGAATGAGGTGCAATCTAATGAGAAAAAGTTGCAATGTTGACACAAAAGCTGCCATGCAGGCTGTTTTTTTTTTCTTTTGTCTTTCTTTATTTTTCTTTTTTTGCCATTGCTCAAAAAATAATAATAATGACAAAAAATCCATGTTATAATTAATTATTTTCAAGGCTCCAATTACTTCAAATATTTCACTTTAAAATGTTTTATGTGGTAAATATTGCATATATTGTGTAGTAGCCATATAAAAACTTCAAAGTTTTTTTTTGACAAAAGCGCATAAAACAAACAAAATAATTGTTCCAGCATAAAATCGACAGTTGATCTCGTAACTTAAGTGTTGAAAGTAAAAGAACAACCTAATAAAAATGTATCACTTTATGAGTGGGGCACCTTTTGGATCCCAAATATATTTAGTGATTTTTTATTTATCTTTTCACTGTGATTACTCAAAAATATGAAATAACTAAAATCAATGGTGTCCTGCATTATTGGTATTTTAGGGCTCTAATTACCAAATACTGCATATTTCAGTTTTACTATAAAAAAAACTAAGTTGTTTTTGACAGAAAGCCATAAAACATTTTTTTTTAATTTGTATTACTTTATATCAACTTTAAGTTGATATAGAGATTTACTGTAAGCGTTAAATAATTTAAAAAAAATAATAATCTGACTTATTTTTAACATTTTAATGACTGAGACCCTTTATGGTCCCCGGGACCCCTAAAGGTAAAATAAATAAAAAATCCATATATTTTGTTATGGTTTGAAAATGAAAAATATCAAAATGGCCCCCACATGCTTTAATTTTTCCGTGTGCGGCCCTCAGTGGAAAAAGTTTCGACACCCCTGTTCTAAATGTTTTACTTCAACGTAATGGATAATTAATTGGATTCACATGACGTCACGCCCAGCTCATTAAATATGCATGGTGGTCAAGCCAGTATCTGTTTTCAATGGGTACGAGTCACCATTTAGCCTCTCTCGAAGGAAAATGCCCTAGGCTTGCGTTGTTTTAGGCTGTTGGAACCGTTCAAACCGTGAAAAAATTATAATTTTCTTCAGAGTCTCTCGGGAGGTAATCAAAAAGGGCGGAAGAGTGCTAGACTTTACAAAACGACGGACAAGAAAAGGAGCACGTTTTCCAGTCCAAGGGTGCAGAATCGAAGAATATATGAGTTTACAGTGATATGTTTGATACACTTTCAACGTTTAGTGTTTCCCATTTAGGTATTATCTTGATATTATTTGTACTTACTTCTTAAACACATTTTTGCTACGAGTGTTTCGTAAAGAACCAACACGCCGAGTCCAGATAAAAGAAATCAAGTGTGAGCAAAACCTAAAAGAGTTAAGCTTTTACCAAAGGCAACACTCATAAATGAAGCTTTCAGCACGTACACAATGTTAACATCCATAGTTAGATTTTGATAGAGAAGTGAAAAACAAGCATACTGGTAAACGGCGCATGCAAAAGCAACAACAAACATGGCCGTAGACGCGACGTTAAATCATGAAATGCAACCTTACCCGAGCAAAAACGATGCAAATTTACCCGGGAGAGTCTTGATATCAATTTCCTTGACCCAGCCACACAAAAATAAGTTGTAGGCATTCATGCTTTTCCTAATTTAATCTGTTTTGTCGTGTAGAATGATGTCTGGAGCACAAGATAGTTTAACATGTCTGGGTACGTGACCGACAGATTATCCTTGATATCACTTGGAAAATATTTTTTTGATAAAGTATAGGGATCTATTCCATTGCAAAGTTTTATTTTTTTCCTCATACCTGATTTTTGC
This sequence comes from Entelurus aequoreus, assembly GCF_033978785.1. Lineage (NCBI taxonomy): Eukaryota > Metazoa > Chordata > Actinopteri > Syngnathiformes > Syngnathidae > Entelurus > Entelurus aequoreus. The sequence goes on along the minus strand of NC_084738.1, from coordinate 43,661,310 downwards.
AGAAAGATCTAGGCCCCTTGCATACTCAGATAGTTTGCACGCTTCTTTCTGCACAACAGCCATCTTGGGTTTGTTGACCACCACTGTTTTCCACTTCCGGGAAGAAGTCACGTCACGGAATAATAAGTCACGCCTTGGCAATAAATTAACCGTGACGTATTTAACCACGGTTAGTAGTAAAATAAATACAATTGTTGCAATCCTAGTGTACGCTAAATGCAGGCTTAAAACGTCCATGTCAAGACTCAAAAGTCTTCTCCTCACTCACTTACAATCTCTCATGTCTTCTCTCATCACTTAAGTGCATGTTCTTGTCACCCTGGTCCATGAATACTTCAAAACTAATATGGTTAACATTAGAAGCAGAACATTTATATAAAAGAATCCATTTTTGGACTTACCTGCTCTTTTATATCATCTTCCATAGGCACCATCGCCTGTGTTTCCTCATTCTCTTTCAGCATTCCCTCAAACATCAGTAGACGAGGACGCAAAAATAGAATACTTGCGAGGTACCTTCTTTCTCTCTCCTTTATTTTTAGCGCGGAGTCACCTCATCTATCTCTGTTTTTCCACAAGTTCTGACTCAGTCTTTCTACTCTGTAAGATGCTCATGATTTTAAGGATCAATTTTGGCTTCAGTCTTCACACATTTTTTTTCCATCCAAAATCCGACCAAACCCATTTTTCTTTGATATCAGAATAATTAAAATTATATATGCAAATTACACTCATCTGGGTTGGTCCGTCCTACATGCTAACATAACATGCACTACGCAGTGATGAGTAAGCTACTTGGAAAATATTGTAAGCTAAGCTACTAGTTACTCTGAATTAAATGGAGCTAAGCTCCAGGAGAAGATATCCCCAGAGAATTGTTACAAGCTACACGAAAAAAGTAGCTTGCAACATCAACATTAATTATTAAATTAACACTCATTAGCTCCCATTTGAAAAGATACGCCAGGGACCCCCATTAGAGAATATTTATTACGGCTCTAGCAATGATTATCATCATCCATTTTAATTTCAAGAACCCCCAGTTTGACATGCATTAAGCTACAGTCCCCCATTTAATGGCATTTCTATCTATAGGCCCACATGTATAATATTGATGTTAATGAAATTGAGAATGTACAAATGGAACCAAAATGACCTAATAAGGGTCCATTACCATTACCTATCTGTCACTGACACCCTACAACTCAGTTTCCGGTTCCCCACACCTATGCATTTATTTTAGTTTGCCGTATCTTTGGCCCACTTCTGTGTTATTTATTTTTTCTGCCTAGTGCAGCGTTTCTCAAAGTGTGGGGCGCGCCCCACTGGTGGGGAATAGAGACATGACAGGTGGGGCGCGAGGAACGGGAGGAAATTTCACTTTGATTTTTTTTTTAAATTATTATTATATTGTTTGATTTTTTTTTTTACTATGCTTTCATTTTCTATACACACTGGAAATCACTTTGTGATTCTGTCTGTGAAATCCGCTATATAGATAAATGTAAATTACTTATTTTTCCTGTATGCTTTACATTTCTAGGTAGGAGCGAAAGTTTGACAGACAGCAACAGTAACTAATGGGGGCGGGGCTAAGCGGAAGCTTTGTGAATGGCGAGTCACTGTGCGAGGATTTGCTGTTTTGCAAATACATAAAAAATAGAGCCACTGCTGATGAGCTGTTCAAGATAATGGACAGTTTCCTCAAAGAACACGACCTTAAATGGGAAAACTGTGTGGGCTTTTGCTCTGATGGCGCGCATGGCAAAGTCAAGAAACGGGCTGCAGGCTCTAATAAAGAGGGTTGCGCCAAATGCGCATTGGACACAATGTGTCATTCACCGGGAAACACTCGCGTCAAGGCAGCTCAGCCCCGAATTCAATGAGGTTTTAACAGTGGCAGTGTCAAGCCTGCAAACCCGATTTGAAAAGCTGTGCAGTGCAAAACAGGCTCATTGCAGCCACTAATGCTGGAGTACTGTAAAACTCATGTTCACTTGCCCTGTCCTCCTTTTTTTGGCAAAGATTGCAAAGTGGCACTTTTATTTTCATTTATTATTGAACTTGATGCAAGTTATTTGATTTATTATTGAACTTGATGCACGTTATAACACTTTTATTTGATTTATTATTGAACTTGATGCAAGTTATAACACTTTTTTTGATTTATTATTGAACTTGATGCAAGTTATAACACTTTTGTTTTATTTATTATTGAACTTGATGCAAGTTATAACACTTTTATTTGATTTATTATTGAACTTGATGCAAGTTATAACACTTTTTTTGATTTATTATTGAACTTGATGCAAGTTATAACACTTTTGTTTCATTTATTATTGAACTTGGACGGCGTGGCGAAGTTGGTAGAGTGGCTGTGCCAGCAATCGGAGTGTTGCTGGTTACTGGGGTTCAATTCCCACCTTCTACCTTCCTAGTCACGTCCGTTGTGTCCTTGGGCAAGACACTTCACCCTTTGCCTCTGATGGCTGCTGGTTAGCGCCTTGCATGGCAGCTCCCGCCATCAGTGTGTGAATGTGTGTGTGAATGGGTAAATGTGGAAATACTGTCAAAGCGCTTTGAGTACCTTGAAGGTAGAAAAGCGCTATACAAGTATAACCCATTTATCATTTATATTTATAACTTGATGCAAGTTATAACACTTTTGTTTTATTTATTATTTAACTTGATGCAAGTTATTTGATTTATTATTGAACTTGATGGAAGTTATAACACTTTTATTTGATTTATTATTGAACTTGATGCAAGTTATAACACTTTTTTTGATTTATTATTGAACTTGATGCAAGTTATAACACTTTTTTTGATTTATTATTGAACTTGATGCAAGTTATAACACTTTTGTTTTATTTATTATTGAATTGATGCAAGTTATTTTATTTGATATTGAACTTGATGCAAGTTATACCACAGCTGCACAGTTATTTTATTTATTATTGAACTTGATTTTATTTTATGTTATTGAGTTTGAATGTATAAAACTTGATGTTACTTGATGTTCGATAAATTTGAAAATGTTAAGCTTGGCATTAGCGTTCTGTTGGGGCGATGGGGGCAGGTGGGGCTTGAAAACTCCCCCTTGTCCAAAGTGGGGGATGACAAAAAAAGTTTGAGAACCACTGGCCTAGTGTAAGTAAAAATAGCAGCTGTCTAGGTCTTGACAACAAAGTACCATCTTTTTCGGACTATAAGGCGCACTTAAAATCCTTTCATTTTTTCAAAAATCGACAGTGCGCCTTATAACCCAGTGCGCCCAATGTACGGAATAATTCTGGTTGTGCTTACCGACCTCGAAGCAATTTTATTTGGTACATGTTGTAATGATAAGTGTCAGGTTCAAACACTGAACTATCTATTACACAAGATAAGAAGAAGGAATCAGGCAGAGACAGAGTTCAATTTTTCTCATGAGGAGAGACATATTGGGTTGTACACTCAGTTACAGTTTCACGCTACGCTCTAAGGTACAGTCCCACGTGCTCCTCTATTTATTCGGGAGGTCCCTAGTTAACATCACTGAGGCTGCTTCTGAAGGGAGGGGTAATGCAAGCAGCCCCAGTAGACACAATACATGATTATTCAGAATGGCAATGTGCTGACACTCATGATTTCGCCCTGTCTCAGTTTTGTCTGCGTTGAGGTACTCGATGTCCGTCCTTGGCTGTCAGCAGGCAGGGTCTGGAAACAAACTGCTGACACGAGGCAACTCGCAAAGCAAGATTACAAGTTGTGCCTTTGCACAGATAGAAAAGTACAATTTCAGCACAATTGATAATAACTATAGCAACGGCCTTTAAGCATAACAGTTGTGTGATAACGTATACATAATTATTCTAACGTAAGTGTGACCAGTAGATGGTAGTCAGACATAAGAGATACGTGTAGACTGCAATATGACGCCAGTAAACAACACCAAAACTTGAAATGTTCCATTGAAAATAAAGAACATTACACACGGCACTCAAAATTCTGTCAACATTTTTAGTGTGACTTTGAAGCCGCACCGCTTGATGGATTGTTGGCCAATTACGGCTACCGTAGTCAGAGATACCAGTATTACTATGGTGTGTGTATAAGGACCGCAAAATGGCACCCATTAGCAGACATATTATCTGGTGTTTTGTTTCACAATATTATGCAAAACCAACTTTTCTTACCTTCTGGTACTTGCTGATGTGTGTTTGAGATCTGCATAAGTCCTGAAAATGTTAAGTTAAAGTACCAATGATTGTCACACACACACTAGGTGTGGTGAAATTTGTCCTCTGCATTTGACCCATCCCCTTGTTCACCTCCTGGGAGGTGAGGGGAGCAGTGGGCAGCAGCGGTGCCGTGCCCGGGAATCATTTTTGGTGATTTAACCCCCAATTCCAACCCTTGATGCTGAGTGCCAAGCAGGGAGGTAATGGGTCCCATTTTTATAGTCTTTGGTATGACTCGGCCGGGGTTTGAACTCACAACCTACCGATCTCAGGGCGGACACTCTAATGTGCGCCCTTCCGCCACTGTAGCCTGTGCCGACACCGTAGTCAATAAGCTTCTTCTTTTTTACTATATTCTTGTTATGGGGAAATTATCCTCGGCAGTTGCCATTTCTAATATAACATAGAGTAAAGTTCTAACTTATATCTTGCTATGGAAGCGCTAAAAACTACCGGTATTGTGGTTTTACATAATTCACCCAAGTAACTTTAGTTATTAGAGAGTTCCGGTCAGACGGTTTTTCACGGTTGTTGTACTAGTGAGCCACGGATGAGGAGATGCTGCTCCGTTATTGATTTAAGTAAAGTCTGAATGTCATTAAAACAGTTAACTCCATCTTTTGACACTTCTTCCACTCCCGTCCTTGTACGCTACACCGCTACAACAAAGATGACGGGGCGAAGACGCTGTCGAAGGTGAGACACGTAAATAAGACCGCCCACGAAGCGACTGTCTGAAAGTGGCTTGAAGTTTATCTGTAAAACATAATCAATGCAACATTTTGACCAAAGAACCACCATTACATGTTTTGTAGACCACAAGGAAGTGTTTTCCAATTAGAAAAAAATCATAAAATGACCCTTTTAATGCGCCTTATAATATGGTGCGCCTTTTGTATGAAAAAAAGCACACGTCGCATTCATCTAAACAGAACGTCACCAAAAAGTGATAGGCGTCATAGTTTATTCCACAAAATAGACGGAGCAGAAAACAGGTGAAAATAATATGTTTTAAGAACTCACGTGAAAGTTTCACCACTCTTGTCTCCGACTGCTTGCCACAGACACACTCTTCAAACAGGCATTGAAGCCAATTATCCCGTAAAACTGCCAGAGCCAAAAAACTTGTCCTCTTCCTTCTCAATCTTCTGCGTGCAACAATTTGGTTCAGAAAATGTTGACTTTGAATGCACAAAATCCCTGAAACGCTTTCAACCCTGCGGCTTCTACAATAGTGCGGCTAATTTGTGGATTTTTCTTCAGTAACGGCCAAAGCGTTTTGTATTACGCTATTATATTACACTAACAGAGACACTGAAAAGGTGTCTTATTGTTTGTGCTATGGCGCCATCTTTTGTAAGTATTAATTATAACTTGTAATGGCATTCTTTTTGTACTTTTTTAGTTTCTTGAATTCACCAAAACGTCACAGTGTAGTTTTTGAGTCTGTTTAGCTGATTGGAGAACTAGCTTTCACAGCTTGTGGGTCCATGACGATGACTTCTGTTTTGTTTTATCAGCCGTTTTACTGCCATGTTACATGCCATGTTTGGAAACAAAAAAGGTATATAAATAAACATTTACAAAATATTTCGTACTGCTATATATTTGCGGCTTATGGTTAGGAGCAGCTAATATATTTTTTTTCCAAAATGTGGTGTGTCTATATCCCGGAAAGTACAAAACATTTTAACCGATACTTGTACCAAATCTGTACTTTAAAAATTGTGCCGGTGCTTAAATGGTACCTGAACCAGTTCTTAAAAAATAGAAAACATTTTTGTAAATTGGAGTTTATTGTATAATATTTTAGTAATGGTATTTCAGCATCTAACCCTCAGTCAAAATGGTGGTAATTCTAGCAAGAAGCCACTTAGCATTGTGATGCATTGTCCTGTCTACTGATTGGGACGCAGCTGTAGTCTATTTAAACCTTTACTCTGTGTTTTTCTGACCAGATCCTGTCCAGCATCAGTCAGCATTGTCCTCTCGCCGCTTTCGCGCGATGTTGCGCTCCCCCCGGCCAAACCCCCCCCCCAACAAATCAACTCATCGGCCGCAATCACGTCTTCCCACCTGTTCCTTGTTAAATCATCAGCGCTGTCGTATTGTCATTGATTTTTCATGTTTTTTTTAAATTTCTTGGCGAAAGCAGCGATACCGTTTGCGAGATCAGCATTTCCATGACATGCGTCTCGCACGAATGGAGTATATCTCATTTCTATGTGATTTTTATCAATGTGATTGAGGCCTGATTCCAATCTGAGGTTATCAGATTCCACTTATTTTTCCACCATGGAGCATATCTATACCAGTGGTACAAATCCATCCGCACAGGACTGCTTTTAACTGAAAACGGACACCTAAAAACACATCAGTCGGTTGTCATGTGCATGTTGGCCAATCAGAAGCCTGAAAAAGCAGCTTCGGTTGACTTATCATAAATGGGGCGGTATAGCTCGGTTGGTAGAGTGGCCGTGCCAGCAACTTGATGGTTCCAGGTTCGATTCCCGCTTCCGCCATCCCAGTCACTTCCGTTGTGTCCTTGGGCAAGACACTTTACCCACCTGCTCCCAGTGCCACCCACACTGGTTTAAATGTAACTTAGATATTGGGTTTCACTATGTAAAGCGCTTTGAGTCACTAGGGAAAAGCGCTATATAAAAAATATAATTCAATTCACTTCAAATGTAGTGATACATTATACTGTAGTGAAATATTATACTGTATGTACAATATAAAGTACATTATCTGTAGCGCACATTTAAATGGAGCCCAGGAAGGTTAGCGTTTGTTTTGGTCATTCATGAGTGCGAATTTCAAAAAAAGAAAATATTGTTTTTTTAGAATTATATATATTATATATACAGTGCAATTAACAGTGCAATAACAGTGCAATACATTTTCATAACATTGTCACTACTGCCTAGTTTCTATTGTTATATTCTTATTTTTACTGTTATATTTTTATTATTATTGTTGCTTTTTATTTTGATTCTTATTGTAATATTTTCTGTTTTGTTTCCATTTATACCCCCATTATTTACTTTTTACTTTTTAAATTCGATCTATATATATATATATATATATATATATATATATATATATATATATATATATATATATATATATATATATATATATATATATATATATATATATATATATAAATTGTGTGTACCGTATTTTCTGGACTATAGAGCGCACCAGGACATGAGCCACACCCAATACATTTTTTAATATTTTTTCCATATATTACCCGCAGATATATATGTTGCAGCATCGGTTGCGGCATCGGTTATTTACACAGTAAGATTCTGTAAGTATTTATTTATATACTTAATTGTTTCCAAACAGTGGCTGACACTCGTAAACGTGTTAGCACACTAGCTAATGCAAAGGACGCTGCTTGGAGTGATGAATGAAGAATCCAGACGAGTAGAAACGCTATGGGCGGCTAGAAGACAAAAGAGCACTACGGTAGAAAAAAATAATAAAAAATCCTGCAGCACCTAAAGCAGGGGTGGGCAAACTTTTTGCCAGGAGTGCCACATTGGGTTCTAAGATTTGACAGGGGGGCCGGGCCAGGAACAGATGGATGGAGTGTTTGTGTGAAATAATATAAATTACATGTAAAAGCCATTACGTGAGAGGATTTGGCCTACAAACATGTAACATATCATGAGTAGGCAGCAAGGCTCATTGTACACACAGCCTTTGATCGGACTTCAGTAAAAAAATATTTTGTCGTCCACTGCATTAAATACTCGGCACTCACTGTCCACTTTTCTTTGCTTTGATAAGCTCATTTTTACAGAGGGGCTCACAGGACTAAAGCTAAAGAGAAGAAGGGAGTAATATCCCACAGGCCAAAAAGGTCAATGAGCGCCATGTAGTGGGGTAACACGGTATTACAGGGATATGGTGAAACGAACAAGGTTTACCGACGATAATAATATGAAATGTAATTTAATAATAGAATTTTATGGGTGGCTCCTCCTTAATGATAGTCAAGCGCTGAAAACGTATACGGGAGTCAGAAGCCTTAACATTGATGAGAGTTTTTTGTAAAAAAATTTAAAAAATAAAATTAAGAAAATAAATATACATTTTCAATAATTTGGACAAGTTCCGCGAGCCAGATTAAAACGTTCAACGGGCCGTATACGGCCCCGCGGGCCGTAGTTTGCCCATGTCTGACCTAAAGTGAGCAAATTCCTCCAAAAGATGGCACCATAGCACAAACAATAAAACACCCTGTCAGTGTTTTTGCTATTTATTTATTTATTTTTAATTATTGCCGTCAGCGAAGAAAAATCTATAAATTAGCCGCTCCCTTTTATAAGCCGCAGGGTTCAAAGCATAGGAAAAAAATAGTCCGGAATTTGCGGTACAGTTTAAAACTAGTGCTGTCAAATGATATCATTTTTGAATCAGATTAATCACACTTTTGAATTTGGATTAATTAAATTACTTGCTTACATACCGTATTTTTCGGACTATAAATCGCTCCGGAGTAAACGTTGCACCGGCCGAAAATGCACAATAAAGAAGGAAAAAAACATATGTATGTCGCACTGGAGTATAAGTCGCATTTTTGGGGGAAATTTATTTGATAAAATCCAACACCAACAATAGACATTTGAAAGGCAATTTAAAATAAATAAAGAATAGTGAACAACAGGCTGAATAAGTGTACGTTATATGACGCATAAATAACCAACTGAGAACGTGCCTGGTATGTTAATGTAACATATTATGGTAAGAGTCATTTAAATAACTATAACATATAGAACATGCTATACCTTTACCAAACAATCTGTCACTCCTGATCGCTAAATCCCAGGAAATCTTCTTCCTCGGTGTCGCCTCTGGTATGTCCTTTCTTTATGCTTTTCGATTGCCGTTCTCTGCTGCATATTTCACTACGTCCAGCTTGTAATCTGCAGTATATGATTTCATTTTCGGTGCCATTTTTGTTCAGTCCTTCTCAGTTTTTATAAGTTACCGCCAACATTGATGTGATCCATTTTATTAGCTGCGGCAGTAGCGTATAGCATATAGCAGTTAGCATCCTATGACCCACAATGCACTTCTGCCATGACCCTCCCCCGCCAAATTCTTATTGGTTGACGTGTGAGTGACGATTGCTGACGTGTGAGTGACTATTGCTAAAGTGTGTGTGACGATGGCTGCCATTTGCTTCGTCGCTCACACGAATGAGATAAATAATATTATTTAATATTTTACGGTAATGTGTTAATAATTTCACACATAAGTCGCTCCGTAGTATACGTCGCACCCACGGCCAAACTATGAAAAAAACTGTGACTTATAGTCCGAAAAATACGGTAATTCAAACCAACCTAAACAAAAGACCACAATATTCTGACACAAATGCATTTTTTGTCAGAATGTCATACACAAACTCTTTGTTATTTTTTAACTTGAATATACTGTACGTCATTTATTTGCTGAAAGTCTGACGTGGTTTGATTTTGAAGTGCAATGTGTAACAGAGCACACCAGTCAGAGACTCCTCACTCATCTTTGCACGGAAGTATTCTTTTGCCTGATCACTTACGAAAAATGTACTTGCTCCACCTATCAGGCAACATCCAAAGTCAAAATAAATTGCACAATTAACCAGCGTTTATGAATGATTAATGCAACAGTGTTTTGTTATTAATCTCATGAGTTTATCAGTTAACTTTGAGAGACCTACAAAAATGTGTTTTTGGTCAGGGTTTTTTTTTTGTTTCTGCTGATTTCATTTAAATTATAAAATTAAGAAAAATATGTTTTTTAGATATAGTTTTTGCTTTTCAACAAGAAAAAAAAAACTTTTGTTTTTTGTATTTCAAACTGTAATTCTGATAAACTAATCATTTTTGTTTTTTAATTAAAATGTTTTATTTAAAAATGAATTCAGATAAACCAATATTTTTTTGTAATACAAATTACATACAAAAAGCAAAAATTCAATGACCAAAAAATTACACTGACCCAGGAAACATCATAAATGTTTTCCTTAGGTCTGCTTAAAAAAAAAATAGATTCACATCCAAAGAGAAATCCTTATTTATTCAGATTCGCAATCTAATTTTCAAAATTGTTTGTTTAAAAAAAACAAATATATATATATATATATATATTTATATATATATATATATATATATATATATATACATATATATATATATATATATATATATATATATATATATATATATATATATATATATATATATATATATATATATATATATATATATATATATATATATATATATATATATATATATATATATATACACTACCGTTCAAAAGTTTTGGGGTCACATTGAAATGTCCTTATTTTGAACGAACTGTACTTTTCAATGAAGATAACTTTAAACTAGTCTTAACTTTAAAGAAATACACTCTATACATTGCTAATGTGGTAAATGACTATTCTAGCTGCAAATGTCTGGTTTTTGGTGCAATATCTACATAGGTGTATAGAGGCCCATTTCCAGCAACTATCACTCCAGTGTTCTAATGGTACAATGTGTTTGCTCATTGGCTCAGAAGGCTAATAGATGATTAGAAAACCCTTGTGCAATCATGTTCACACATCTGAAAACAGTTTAGCTCGTTACAGAAGCTACAAAACTGACCTTCCTTTGAGCAGATTGAGTTTCTGGAGCATCACATTTGTGGGGCCAATGAAACGCTCAATGGCCAGAAAAAGAGAACTTTCATCTGAAACTCAACAGTCTATTCTTGTTCTTAGAAATGAAGGCTATTCCACAAAATTGTTTGGGTGACCCCAAACTTTTGAACGGTAGTGTATATATATATATGTGAATCGATCGAGAAAAATTTTGATCACCCCCAAGAAAAGCATTCATGTTTGGTTTAGGTTTAAAAATGTTGGTTAATGTTGCACCTTTCCAATAACACAAACTATAATACCCAGTTAACCGTCCTCTCAAAAACGCTGAGTTATTTAAAAAAATCTTCTCCCTGGCACATGTTTCACCAAAATTTCAGTTTTTAAAGACAAAAAACTATGTTAGCATGTGGATGAAAAATACATGTATATGGATTTAAAAAATATCTATTAGCGTGGCCTTAGTGTAATAGTGCGTGAACATGGTCAACTATAAATTCTGCAGTTTGGCTGGCAGACTGGATTGGTCATCATTTTGGTGGGAAAACACAAGCAGCAAGAGTTTTTTTTTTTAAATCAGAAGCCATGCCAAAACATCCTAAATGTTCCCATAAAACATCTTATTTCCACAGGCTTGGCATTAACTAAATGGCTTCTTTCTCACACATGGAACAAAAAAATAATACAATTATGTCCAATGAAGTGCAGAAATCCTGCGAGAGCTAATCATCATCATTTCCGACTTTTTGTTTTTTGGTTTTCTGAAAGCCTCTTGGACGCTGAAGCTGATTGACTGGCAGCGCCTGCGAGGCCTTTTATGAATGGGGGTCGATTGGCACGAAGAGCCTGCAAGATGTTAGTGATTGCATCAATAACACGGGCTGTTTGAGAGCATTAGCATGCTTGCAGTGTAAATGTTCTTATGGCATTCTGGGGACCCATTCACAGTGGGAGGTGCCCTCAAAACACACTGGTATTAAACGGATAAATAAATTATTCTGACTTCAATTCTTCCGTATCCTTGAAGGTCCTTGGTGCCTAATTTGGAGATTTTTTTTCTTATCAGATAAAATGAGATTTCTCTGGTCCAAGTCAGCTGGTAGGTAAGAAGACATTGTCTTGGTACTTTTAAATTAATTAAATAAAATTAAATCACTTTTAAATTGTTATTAATATTGGCCACACTTACACACACTTGTTATTTCATATGTTGACCAGAGGGGGGAGCACTTCAAATTTTTACACACATTGTTATTTCATATGTTGACCAGGGGGGCAGCACTTTTAATACCGACACACAGTCAATTTAAAAAATCCCTCCCTTTTGGGACCACCCTAATTTTGATTGATTTCACCACCAGGGGTGCAAATGAGAAATTCTCTATTAGATGCAATGGTTTTCCGTATTGGGACCATGATTTCGGTCCTAACTTGTTCACCAGTCTTCATATGTTGATGTCTCAAGAAGCGTAGAAATACAAGAACACACACACACACACACACGCACACACACACACACACACACACACACACACACACACACACACTATACAATATTCACATGTGTAGGGTAGCAGACGTCATTCTGTTTTACAGATCATGACATAAAATCAGCGCGAAAAGAAATACAGTTTCCACAGCAAAAAAAAAAGAAAAGCAACCTCCGTATGTAAATTCGATTGCAGATCTCTCTTGTTTGTTTGTTAGTTAGCATGCTACTACCTGGTTTAATGCTGTTGATGTAGGATCACTGGACCAAACTATTTGTAATTCTGAGGTGGAAAAAACAAAATTGGCAAAAAGAGAAATACAATTTCTTTAAAAAATATATATATTTTTTAAATCCACCATATTTAAATTTGTTTAGTTTATTAGTTAGCATGCTACTTCTTGGTTTAATGCTGTTGATGTATGATCACAATACCAAACAATTTTTAATTCTTAGGTGGAAAAAACAAAATTGGCGAAAAGAGAAATACAATTTATTTTATAATTTTTTTTTTACAAAAATCCACTATATTTAAATTAGTTTAGTTTAGTTTATTAGTTAGCAGGCTACTACCTGGTTTAATGCTGTTGATGTAGGATCACAGGACCAAACTATTTGTAATTCTGAGGTGATAAAAACAAAATTGGCAAAAAGAGAAATACAATTTATTTAAAAAAAAAAAAGTTTTAAATCAACCATATTTAAATTTGTTTAGTTTATTAGTTAGCATACTAATTCTTGGTTTAATGCTGTTGATGTATGATCACAGGACCAAACTATTTTTAATTCTTAGGTGGAAAAACAAAATTGGCAAAAAGAGAAAAACAATGTCTTTAATAAAAAAAATATTTAAAACATCCACCATATTTAAATTACTTTAGTTCAGCTTGTTAGTTAGCACGCTACTTCCTGGTTTAATGCTGTTGATGTATGATCACAGGACCAAACTATTTTTAATTCTGAGGTGGAAAAAACAAAATTGGCAAAAAGAGAAATACAATTTCTTTAAAAAATATATATTTTTTTTAAATCCACCATATTTAAATTGGTTTAGTTTATTAGTTAGCATGCTACTTCTTGGTTTAATGCTGTTGATGTATGATCACGGGACCAAACAATTTTTTAATTCTTAGGTGGAAAAAACAAAATTGGCGAAAAGAGAAATACAATTTCTTTAATACATTTTTTTTTTTTACAAAAATCCACTATATTTAATTTAGTTTAGTTTAGTTTATTAGTTAGCATGCTACTACCTGGTTTAATGCTGTTGATGTAGGATCACAGGACCAAACTATTTGTAATTCTGAGGTGTAAAAAACAAAATTGGCAAAAAGAGAAATACAATTTATTTTTAAAAAAAAATGTTTTAAATCCACCATATTTAAATTTGTTTAGTTTATTAGTTAGCATACTAAATCTTGGTTTAATGCTGTTGATGTATGATCACAGGACCAAACTATTTTTGATTCTTAGGTGGAAAAACAAAATTGGCAAAAAGAGGTATACAATGTCTTAAATAAAAAAAAATAAAAAAAAATCCACCATATTTAAATTACTTTAGTTCAGCTTGTTAGTTAGCACGCTACTTCCTGGTTTAATGCTGTTGATGTATGATCACAGGACCAAACTATTTTTAATTCTTAGGTGGAAAAAACAAAATTGGCAAAAAGAGAAATACAATTTTTTTAATAAAAAAAATATAAAAAAAATCCACCATATTTAAATTAGTTTAGTTTAGTTTATTAGTTAGCACGCTACTTCCTGGTTTAATGCTGTTGATGTATGATCACAGGACCAAACTCTTTTTAATTCTTAGGTGGAAAAAATAAAATTAGCAAAAAAAGAAATACAATTTATTTTAAAAAGTTTTTTTTTTAAATTAGTTTAGTTTAGTTTATTAGTTAGCATGCTACTTCCTGGTTAATGGTGGATGATTTGGGATCACAGGACCAAACTGTTTTGATCCTGAGGTGTTTAACACAAAATCGGCACAAAAAAAATACAATTTCTTCAAAAAAGATAAATTAAAAAAAGTTCACTATATTTAAATTAGTTTATCGTTACTTATCATGGTACTTCCTGGTTTATGGCTGTAGATGTAGGATCCCAGGACCAAACTATTTTTGATTCCAAGGTAGGTAAAACAAAATCAGGAAAAACAGAGCTCAAATGTATGCAAGAAACGTAAAAAATTATCACCTTATATACATTTTCGCTATATTTAAATGAGTTTGTGCATCCATCTTGTTTGTTAGGTAGCATGCTACTCCTTTGCTAATGGTGGATGGTGTATGATCACAGGACCAAAGTGTTTTGATTCTTAGGTGGGTAAAACAAAATTGGCAAAAAGAGAAATAACATTTTACAACAGAAATAAATAAATAAAATCTACCATATTTATATTATTTTGTCCATCTAGTTTGTTTGTTAGGTAGCATGCTACTTCCTGGTTAATGGTGGATGATTTGGGATCACAGGACCTAACTGTTTTTAATTCTGAGGTGGGTAAAACAAAATCCGCACAAAGAGAAATGCAACTTCTACTACAAAAATATTTTTTTTAAATTCCAGGGATGTGCTGTAATGAAACAACTGGAAATATGTGATGCATTACATTGTATCGTATGCATGTTCGAAATAAACTGAAACTGAACTAAACTGTATTTAAATTAGTTTGTCGTTATTTAGCATCGTACTTCCTGGTGTATGGCGGTTTATGTAGGATAAAACTATTTTTTATTCCAAGGTGGGTAAGAAAAAATCAACAAAAACAGCATTCAAATGTGTCCAACAAAAGTAAAAAAAAACATGTAAATTCCAGCATATTCAAATGATCCTGCAGACCCCGAAAGGGACAAGTGGTAGAAAATGGATGGATGAATGATGAAGGAATACTCTTGTACTAGTTTTGTTTCTGAAGCAGGTAAAAACAAATTGACAAAAAGTCGAAACACCTTTTGAACACAAGTGAAAAAATTGCTCTATTTGTTCGTCCGTCTTGTTTGTTAGTTAGCACGCTACTTCCTGGTTGATGCAGAAAGACCTGCGCCAAAATAGGCAAAAAAACCCTACCTAAATTCCTGAATGTGCATGTTTGCACTCAATGTTTTATAGGTTCTATCTTCACTATGTTTGGCTGAAATCAACAAAATGCGTTTCTGCCGAATGGATAAAGTACAAAACCCAAAACCAGTGAAGTTGGCACGTTGTTGAACAAAGAGGAAAAGAACCATCCGGATTGTTCTAGGCGCAACGTTGAAAAGCCAGCATCTGTGATGGTATGGGGGTGTATTAGTGCGCAAGGCATGGGTAACTTACACATCTGTGAAGGCACCATTAAAGGCCTACTGAAATGAATTTTTTTTATTTAAACGGGGATAGCAGATCTATTCCATGTGTCATACTTGATCATTTCGCGATATTGCCATATTTTTGCTGAAAGGATTTAGTATAAAACAACGACGATAAAGATCGCAACTTTTGGTATCTGATAAAAAAAAGGCTTGCCCCTACCGGAAGTAGCGTGAAGTAGTCAATTGAACATATCCACAAAGTTCCCTATTGTTTACAATGATGGCCGCCAGAAGTGAGAGAGATTCGGACCGAGAAAATTACGATTTCCCCATTAATTTGAGCAAGTATGAAAGATTTGTGGATGAGGAAAATGCAAGTGAAGGACTAGTGGGGAGTGGAAGCGATTCAGATAGGGAAGATACTGTGAGAGCCGGGGGTGACCTGATATTCAGCTGGGAATGACTACAACAGTAAATAAACACAAGACATATATATACTCTATTAGCCACAATACAACCAGGCTTATATTTAATATGCCACAAATTAATCCCGCATAAAAACACCAAGGTGTTTGTTATGCTAGCTCCTAGCTCCTAGCTACTAGCTCGAGCTAGTTATAGCTTGAGCGGGTTATATGGACGGGATCCCATATATATAACCCGCCAATACAATTCAAACACCTGATCAACACACACACTCACTCAGCCCAAAGAACCGTTCACCTAACCCAAGGTTCATAAAGCTTATATATTTAACCAAAGTTACGTACATGACACGCACGTACGGGCAAGCAATCAAATGTTTGGAAGCGCGCGGGTGGGACCTGATATTCAGCTGGGAATGACTACAACAGTAAATAAACACAAGACATATATATACTCTATTAGCCACAACACAACCAGGCTTCTATTTAATATGCCACAAATTAATCCCGCATAACAAACACCAAGGTGTTTGTTATGCTAGCTCCTAGCTACTAGCTCGAGCTAGTTATAGCTCGAGCGGGTAATATGGACGGGATCCCGTATATATAACCCGCCAATACAATTCAAACACCTGCACAACACACACACTCACTCAGCCCAAAGGACCGTTCACCTAACCCAAGGTTCATAAAGCTCATATATTTAACCAAAGTTACGTACGTGACACGCACGTACGGGCAAGCGATCAAATGTTTGGAAGTGCGCTGGTGGGACCTGATATTCAGCTGGGAATGACTACAACAGTAAATAAACACAAGACATATATATACTCTATTAGCCACAATACAACCAGGCTTATATTTAATATGCCACAAATTAATCCCGCATAAAAACACCAAGGTGTTTGTTATGCTAGCTCCTAGCTCCTAGCTACTAGCTCGAGCTAGTTATAGCTTGAGCGGGTTATATGGACGGGATCCCATATATATAACCCGCCAATACAATTCAAACACCTGATCAACACACACACTCACTCAGCCCAAAGAACCGTTCACCTAACCCAAGGTTCATAAAGCTTATATATTTAACCAAAGTTACGTACATGACACGCACGTACGGGCAAGCAATCAAATGTTTGGAAGCGCGCGGGTGGGACCTGATATTCAGCTGGGAATGACTACAACAGTAAATAAACACAAGACATATATATACTCTATTAGCCACAACACAACCAGGCTTCTATTTAATATGCCACAAATTAATCCCGCATAACAAACACCAAGGTGTTTGTTATGCTAGCTCCTAGCTACTAGCTCGAGCTAGTTATAGCTCGAGCGGGTAATATGGACGGAATCCCGTATAGATAACCCGCCAATACAATTCAAACACCTGCACAACACACACACTCACTCAGCCCAAAGGACCGTTCACCTAACCCAAGGTTCATAAAGCTCATATATTTAACCAAAGTTACGTACGTGACACGCACGTACGGGCAAGCGATCAAATGTTTGGAAGTGCGCTGGTGGGACCTGATATTCAGCTGGGAATGACTACAACAGTAAATAAACACAAGACATATATATACTCTATTAGCCACAACACAACCAGGCTTATATTTGATATGCCACAAATTAATCCCGCATAACAAACACCTAGGTGTTTGTTATGCTAGCTCCTAGCTCCTAGCTCGAGCTAGTTATAGCAAGCGATCAAATGTTTGGAAGCACAGCTACGTACTCACGGTATCGCGTCTGTGTATCCAAATCAAAGTCCTCCTGGTAAGAGTCTCTGTTGTCCGAGTTCTTCGATCTTGACTGCATCTTTCGGGAATGTAAACAAACACCGGCTGTGTTGTGTTGCTGGCTTCCCTCGCAAAATATCCGCTTCGCACCGACAACTTTCTTCTTTGCTTGCTCAGCTTCTTTCTCCATAATGCAATGAACAAATTGCAACAGATTCACCAACACAGATGTCCAGAATACTGTGGAATAATGAGATGAAAACAGAGCTATTTCGTATTGGCTTCATTGGGGAAGCCATACCTCTGTTAAACTGGCTACGTCACGCGCATACGTCATCATACCGAGACGTTTTCAAGAGGAAGTGTGGCGGGAAATTTAAAATTGCACTTTATAAGTTAACCCGGCCGTATTGGCATGTGTTGCAATGTTAAGATTTCATCATTGATATATAAACTATCAGACTGCGTGGTCGGTAGTAGTGGGTTTCAGTAGGCCTTTAATGCTGAAGGGTACATACAGGTTTTGGAGCAACGTATGTTGCCATCCAAGCAACGTTATCATGGACGCCCCTGCTTATTTCAGCAAGACAATGCCAAGCCACGTGTTACAACAGCGTGGCTTCATAGTAAAAGAGTGCGGGTACTAGACTGGCCTGCCTGTAGTCCAGACCTGTCTCCCATTGAAAATGTGTGGCGCATTATGAAGCCTAAAATACCACAACTGTTGAACAACTTAAGCTGTACATCAAGCAAGAATGGAAAAAAATTCTACCTGAAAAGCTTCAAAAATTGGTCTTCTCAGTTCCCAAACGTTTACTGAGTGTTGTTGAAAGGAAAGGCCATGTAACACAGTGGTAAAAATGCCCCTGTGCCAACTTTTTTGCAATGTGTTGCTGCCATTAAATTCTAAGTTAATGATTATTTGCAAAAACAATTTAGTTACTCAGTTCTAACATTAAATAGCTCGTCTTTGCAGTCTATTCAATTGAATATAAGTTGAAAAGGATTTGCAAATCATTGTATTCTGTTTTTATTTACGAATTACACAAAGTGCCAACTTCACTGGTTTTGGGTTTTGTACTTTGAACTTTTTTTTGTTTGTTATTTTTGTACAAAATTATTGTAAGACTTTTTGTGCAAAAATGCTGTCAAACCTTGAATTTCTTAAATCAGGTTAATCACACTTCAGAATTGTGATTAATGTGGTATGCTTAGTTATAGTCCGCCCTGAGATACTGTAGGTAGGTTGTGAGTTCAAACCCCGGCCAAGTCATACCAAAGACTATACAAATGGGACCCATTACCTCCCTGCTTGGCACTCAGCATCAAGGGTTGGAATTGGGGGTTAAATCACCAAAATGATTCCCGGGCGCGGCCACCGCTTCTGCCCGCTGCTCCCCTCACCTCCCAGGGGGTGATCAAGGGTGATGGGTCAAATGCAGAGGGTAATTTCGCCACACCTAGTGTGTGTGTGACAATCATTGGCACTTTTAACTTAATAATGACCGTGTAACAACCTGGAATACAGTACAGGTATGTCCGGTCAAAATAAACTGTGTGATGAATCTGTGTTAATACATGATTCATGCGAACCTTTTTGTGTGATTAGTCGCAAAAATGTACTTTGCCAACCCTGGATTTTACAAAAAAATTCAATGTCAGTGTGTTTGGTTTCAGTCCGCCCTCTGAGTTATGACAGTTCAATGTGTGACAATTTGTGTTTACGTGTGTGTGTGTGTGTGTCTGACTGTGCACCCAGTGCGATTATGAGCATCGATCAGGCGAGGGAATGAAAGAAGAGCGATGAGAATGACAACAGCAGTGGATGATACACTCACACGCACGCGCGTACACACACACGCACACACACTTTGACAGACAGCTGGAAACAGAGTTTCTTAAATGAGTGTCTTCACAGGGGTCATTATTCATAACAACAAAAACTTCAGCATTCAACAAGGGAGTGATGTCTCTTTGCTGACACAAACTTATTAATCTCTCAGTCAGGAGTTGTCTGTTCATACAATTTCACGCACACTCAACTAGTGTGTGTGTGTGCGTGTGTGCGTGTGTGTGTGTGTGTGTGTGTGTGTGTGTTCTGGTATTTCTACCCTTCTTGAGACATCAACAAGGAAAAGTACCTTCCATATGAGGACCGGTGAACAAGTTAGGACATAAATCACTATAAAAATGGGACCCATCACCTCCCTGCTTGGCACTCAGCATCAAGGGTTGGAATTGGGGGTTAAATCACCAAAAATTATTCCCGGGCGTGGCCTCTGCTGCTGCTCACTGCTCCCCTCACCTCCCAGGAGGTGATCAAGGGTGATGGGTCAAATGCAGAGAATAATTTCGCCACACCTATTGTTTGTGACAATCATTGGTAAGAAGAAGAATGGTACCAATACGGAAAACCATTGCATCTAATAGAGAATGTCTCATTTTCACCCCTGGTGGTGAAATCTATCAAAATTAGGGTGGTCCCAAAAAGGATTTTATTAATAAAATTGACTGTGTGTCCGTTTTTAAAGTGTTACCCCTCTGGTCAACATATGAAATAACAAGTGTGTGTAAGAAATTGAAATGCGCCCCTTTGGCCAAAATTAATTACAAAAAATAAATAAATATGTATATAGAGACATACTGTAATAACTTGAAGTAATTAATGAAGATTAAAAAACAACTACAAACACAAAAATAAAAATTAAAAAAAGTAACTAAAAGCAGCCTTTTTCTCACAATGTGTCCACTTTTTCCTTATGAAACTGGGAACAATTACTCATATTCTTTCTGTTTCTGTAATATTGCAATATTTTCTCGTAAAATGATTACTTTTTGATGTAAAATTATTACTTTTTAATGCAAAATAGTGACATCTATCATAAAATTCTGACTTTTATCACAATATTGCCAATTTTTTGGTTATTCTTGTAAAATAAAGACATTTTTTTGAGTAAAATTGTGACTTTTGTCATAAGTTTGGTAAGTAAAATTCCAATCATTATTATAATATTGCTAAAGTTTTCTTATAAAATTGTGACTTTTGTCCAGTGTTGGGTTAGTTACTGAAAACCAGTAACTAGTTACAGTTACTAGTTACTTTATTTCAAAAGTAACTCAGTTACTAACTCAGTTACTTACACCAAAAAGTAATGCGTTACTGTGAAAAGTAACTATTTAGTTACTTCTTTTTTTAAAGCTCCCATTAATGCCCTTTTAGCCTTCATTACAGTACTGTTATTGCACTGGAGAATAATACAATGTGTTGATCAACTTGACATGCATTTGCATCACTGAACTCTGCTAAGCAATGTGGTCTACATACAACACACAAAGACAAAGATATGTTACAAAGGGCCAACTTATTTCAGGTCAGAACAAATTGACAAAACTATTTTAAATAGCTGCAACATAACATACATAAGTAACAAACAGCATAATAACAACATAGCTGTAAACGAAATACGTACTTTAACTTTATTTTTACATACCAAAGCCTAACCAGGCGTTTTTTCTCTCAAGGAATTCTGAAATGAAATCATGTCTGAAGCCCAGAACACTCTACACATTTCCCCAGTTTTAGTTTAGAGATAAGGAAATATTGGCCTGGCCCACTAGGATCCCTCTTTATGTTTGTGAATTTAATTTTTTATACATTTAGAGCGATGTGATAATCAAACACTCTAGAAGTCTAGAAATAAAGAGTATATAAGAGAATTGACAGAGTGTGTGTACTATAATTCATAATAACATTGATTTTGATTCAATATTATGTTTTGAGCAATGAGTTTGAAAGGAAAAAAAAAACAGCTTTGTTTTATTAGTCAACATTGCAACGTTTTCTAAATTGCATTTCACCTTTAAGCTTTTTTATTTCACTTTTGTTATGTTTTTGTTTATTTTAATAGTATTTTTAGAAAGTGCTGTGGGCCTTTAAAACATTAGCTGTGTGCTGCAAATGGCCTCTGGGGCACACTTTTGACACCCCTGCTATAGATAATAAAAAATTAAATCTGATAAATCTATCAGTAAAAAGCTGAGCCTGGCGACGCATGCGTGTTAACAACTCTCTCGCTCTCTCTGTCTCCGCCCCTCCCTCACGAATGCTGCTGTGCGCACCCCTCCCCTCCCCTCCCACTTCTTCCCGCACTCAGACACACACACAGCGCGGTGGCTCCTCAGTGTGACACAAGAGATTCAGAAGAACGACACCGTAGTGCTGCCACAAAACACACTCAGATCTTCTGTTTCAAGCCAATACTACATAAAAAGTAACGTAAAATAACGCAGTAACGCATCATGTAGTAACGGTAACTGAGTTACTGAATATAAAAAATAACGCGTTAGATTACTAACTAACTAACGGCGTTACAGTAACGCGTTACTTTGTAACGCATTAGTCCCAACACTGCTTTTGTCGAGTGAAATTACGTCTCTTTTCATAAAATTGCCAAAATGTTAAGCTTTTCTTGTAAAATTGTTACTGCATTGAGTAAAATTCCAACTTTTATCAGAATATTGCACAAAGGTTCAGTTTTTCTTTTAAAATGTTGACTTACGTTGAGTAAAATTACGACTTTTATTACGATACTGCCAAAATTCTAAGTTTTTCTTGTGAAATTGTGACCTTTTTCTTGTGAATTTCAAATTCATTTTTCACAACAAGCTTTTTTATATTTGCATAGTATGTATATATGATTAATGTTATAAATACAAATCTTTATATATCTAGAAAGGGTGGTCCTAAAAAAGGTAACAAGGTAACAAATACAAGAATGTGTGTGTGTGTGTGTGTGTGTGTGTGCGTGCGTGCGTGTGTGTGTGTGTGTGTGTGTGTGTGTGTGTGTGTGTGTGTGTGTGTGTGTGTGTGTGTGTGTGCGTGCGTGCGTGTGTGCGTGTGTGTGTGTGTGTGTGTGTGTGTGTGCGTGCGTGTGTGTGTGTGTGTGTGTGTGTGAGAGACAACACTCACACTCTTTTTGTATGCAGAGGAGAGGGTGTTGATATAAAGCTCTGACCTGTAACAATGATTTGGAGTGAAAGTGGAAAGGAAAATGTGTTCCATTAATCAACAAGTATTTCGCACAACACAGCAGCAACAGAACCAACGTTGTGAAAGCAGTCAGAAGCAAAACAGTCAGCATTATTAGCACTGGTGAGTTCCTTGTAAACGACTCACATGAGTTTTGACCCAATACTTTAAAGGCCTACTGAAACCCACTACTACCGACCACGCAGTCTGATAGTTTATATATCAATGATGAAATCTTAACATTGCAACACATGCCAATACGGCCGGGTTAGATTACTAAAGTGCAATTTTAAATTTCGCGCAAAATATCCTGCTGAAAACGTCTCGGTATGATGACGCCTGCGCGTGACGTCACGGATTGTAGAGGACATTTTGGGACAGCATTGTGGCCAGCTATTAAGTCGTCTGTTTTCTTCGCAAAATTCCACAGTATTCTGGACATCTGTGTTGGTGAATCTTTTGCAATTTGTTCAATGAACAATGGAGACAGCAAAGAAGAAAGCTGTAGGTGGGAAGCGGCGTATTTCGGCCGGCTGCAACAACACAAACACATAGCCGGTGTTTCATTGTTTACATTCCCAAAAGATGACAGTCAAGCTTTACCATTGGCCTGTGGAGAACTGGGACAACAGAGACTCTTACCAGGAGGACTTTGAGTTGGATACGCAGACGCGGTACCGTGAGTACGCATGAGCTGCGGCTTCCAAACATTTGATCGCTTGCCCGTACGTGCGTGCCGCTATGTGCATGTCACGTACGTAACTTTGGGGACTTTGGGGAAATATATGTGCTGTATGAACTTTGGGGAGTAGAACGGTACTTTGGGCTGTGGGATTGAGTGTGTTGTGCGGGTGTTTGAGTTGTATTGGCGGGTTATATGGACGGGAGGGGGGAGGTGTTTGTTATGCGGGATTAATTTGTGGCATATAAAATATAAGCCTGGTTGTGTTGTGGCTAATAGAGTATATATATGTCTTGTGTTTATTTACTGTTTTAGTCATTCCCAGCTGAATATCAGGTCCCACCCACCTCTCACAGCATCTTCTCTATCTGAATCGCTTCCACTGCCCTCTAGTCCTTCACTCTCACTTTCCTCATCCACGAATCTTTCATCCTCGCTCAAATTAATGGGGAAATCGTCGCTTTCTCGGTCCGAATCGCTCTCGCTGCTGGTGGCCATGATTGTAAACAATGTGCAGATGTGAGGAGCTCCACAACCTGTGACGTCACGCGCATATCGTCTGCTACTTCCGGTACAGGCAAGGCTTTTTTATTAGCAACCAAATGTTGCGAACATTATCGTCGATGTTCTCTACTAAATCCTTTCAGCAAAAATATGGCAATATCGCGAAATGATCAAGTATGACACATAGAATGGACCTGCTATCCCCGTTTAAATAAGAAAATCGCATTTCAGTAGGCCTTTAAGCCTTTTAAAGCACATGCAAATGTAGATAAAGCTGCTGGATGCCATCTTGTAGAGCACAAGTGTTAAACTCAAGGCCCTGGGGGCCAAATGTGGCCCGCCAAAGGCTGGATATAATGTGTGTATTTTCTGTCAAAATGTATTTGTTGTTTTAAGTTTGGGAATCTTTGGCCACCTCACGATTTGATTTGATTCTGATTGTTGGAGTGATGATTTGATTCAGAGTCAATGCTCGATTTAATTCAATTCTCGCATTATATATTATTTGGTTTATACATTTTAATAACGCTTTTTTTTTTCCAAGTTGCAAAAACTCTTCTTGGCTGCTGATGCACGACTTATAAGCACAATGTTGGCCTAAAAAAAGTTATTTAAAAAAATATATTTTCCAAATGTCATTAACAGAAATCACAAAATGTTAATCTAATGAAAGAAAATCGAGCAACTCCTACCAATTCCCAGCTTTAGAATACTTATGATAGAACTTTACAATGCACTTAAGAAAAATAAAATGAAAACATTTATAAAACACAGGAAAACCAAAAATGTATGAAAGCAACATTATCAATAATAATAATAATAATAATAATAATAATAATAATAGCAATAATAATTAAAAACAGAGATAAAAAAAATAATATAAATTATAGTTGATTAATGTTTTAATCTAAAAATGTATTCTTAAAAAAAAAAAGGGCAAAAAATAAACTGCATATCTTCAAAACTTTATTATCTGTGCATGCAACAATATATTCCGAGCATTTTTTGGTTATCAAAAATAAATACATAAATATCTGCTTATCACTTTGACTTAAGATTTCAAAGCAAGTTATCCATCAATCCCTTGGTAAAAAGGATAAAATTCAAACACAATTGCATATGCAAATTTAAAGAATATTTATTGTTGTAAGCAGCTCTCTGAGGGCAGCCATAATTTCCATGTGGCCCTCACTAAAAACGAGTTTGACACCCCTGTTGTGGAGCTACTTAAAAAAAAATACTACATCAGGAGATTGCCTACAGCCACAGCTGTTAATGCCTAGCTATAGAGACCCTCACAGTTATTTCTGTAGACCGCACAGCCAGAGACTCGATTAAATGAATGGAAGCCAATACACAAAGAATACGTGTGTGCGTGTGTGTGTGTGTGTGTGTGTGTGTGTGTGTGTGTGTGTGTGTGTGTGTGTGTGTGTGTGTGTGTGTGTGTGTGTGTGTGTGTGTGTGTGCGCGCGCACTCTTGTCTTTCTATCTTTATAGAGCATGCTTGACTTATTTGTCCTTTAATGTGGGCCCATTTGTCTCTGCGGGGACATTTTGGCTAGTCCATGCAAGAAAAAGGCGAGGATGAGCTCCTTTCACCCCATTGGATCCTTTAGTGTGTGTGCGTGCGTGTGTGTGTGTGCGTGTGTGTGTGTGTGTGTGTGTGTGTGTGTGTGTGTGTGTGTGTGTGTGTGTGTGTGTGTATTTGAGCACTACAAGCATGCAGTGTGTAGTTGATGACAGTGTCTGATCAGTAAGCTGCACCTTGATTGCTGAGGGAGTGTGTGTTGATTGCAAGGTGTGTGTGTGTGTGTGTATATGTATACGTGTGTGTGTGTGTGTGCTGATTGCAGAGTAATGCAGATCAGATGAAGCAAGAAATCGGCTTTTTGGCTCCATCAATCATCTCACCCCCTCCTTCTCCAGCTCTCCTCCTCCCTCCATGCAGGCACATTTCTGCTCTTTCAGTTTTGCCGTCTTTTGTTTTTGCTCTTTCTTCCTCCCTTTTTGCCGCTGTCGTCTTTTATCTCCACGCCGCATTTGCGACTCCCTATATTTAACGTGCCATTGAACCATTGGATTTCACACACACACACACACACACACACACACACACACACACACACACACACACACACACACACACACACACACACACACACACACACACACACACACACACACACACACACACACACACACACACACACACACACACACACACACACACACATGCAGCTTATTGTTACAGGTGACATTTCCCCCCCAAAAATGCGAGCGATTAAGAGTTTGTCGATGCAAGCCTTTCATTTGTGTTCAAAAATGAAAATTAACATTTTTAAACATAATTTATGCACTCAGTAAGTTACTGTGTATTAACTGAATGTCCCTAATTTTATTCTATCAATATTTTATAATTAAAAAACCTAACTCATGAAAATAAAAATAGATAAAACATGTTATAAAAAGTGTGTAACAGCTTCTTCCCTCAGGCCATAGGACTCTTGAACGCATCATAATCCCCCATAAATGGATTAAAACTCGCTGGACTATAAAGACAATACAACATACATCCATAAAAATGGATGCATATGCAAAAGTGCAATATATTTATCTGTACAGTAATCTATTTATTTATATCTGCACCTTATTGCTCTTTTATCCTGCACTACAACGAGCTAATGCAACAAAAGGTTGTTCTTATCTGTACTGTAAAGTCTAAATCTAAGTCTCTAAGACTCCTTATTTACTAGGGGTGTGGGGAAAAAATCGATTTGAATTCGAATCGCGATTCTCGCCTTGTGCGATTCAGAATCGATTCTCATTTGAAAAAAATCGATTTTTTTAAATTTATTTATTATTTTTTCATTTTTTTTATTTATTTTTTTATTTTTTTAAATTAATCAATCCAACAAAACAATACACAGCAATACCATAACAATGCAATCCAATTCCAAAACCAAACCCGACCCAGCAACACTCAGAACTGCAATAAACAGAGCAATTGAGAGGAGACACAAACACGACACAGAACAAACCTAAAGTAGTGAAACAAAAATGAATATTATCAACAACAGTATCAATATTAGTTACAATTTCAACATAGCAGTGATTAAAAATCCCTCATTGACATTATCATTAGAAATGTAATAAAAAAAATTAAAAAAAAGAACAATAGTGTTACAGTGGCTTACACTTGCATCGCATCTCATAAGCTTGACAACACACTGTGTCCAATATTTTCACAAAGATAAAATAAGTCATATTTTTGGTTCATTTATTAGTTAAAACAAATTGACATTATTGCAATCAGTTGATAAAACATTGTCCTTTACAATTACAAAAGCTTTTCTACTACTCTGCTTGCATGTCAGCAGACTGGGGTAGATCCTGCTGATATCCTATGTATTGAATGAATAGAGAATCCTTTTGAATCTGGAAAATATCGTTTTTGAATTGAGAATCGCGTTGAATCGAAAAAAAAAATCGATTTTGAATCGAATCGTGACCCCAAGAATCGATATTGAATCGAATCGTGGGACACCCAAAGATTCGCAGCCCTACTATTTACCCACTAGGTAGAGCAACCATGCTCTCAACTGTGGACTACATTGTGGTCTCTAACTTTACTGGGCCGAATGTTTGTTTTTGTTTTACTTACTGATAAAAAAAAAAAAAGCGAGCCCATCCTTGAGCGCTGTGCAAAAAAAACAACCTGTAATGCTCCCCGGGGGGTCTTCAGTGGGGTCTTTGCTGAAGATAAACAGAGGCCAGATAAGAAGGACTGTGGAAACGACACAATAATTATTAGAAACATGGACGTCTGCTGCAGTTCATGGCGATACGAGCACGACATATACGCAGCCCGAGGCTCTCCCGCTAACTTCTCTGATGTCCGAGCATGTTCGGATGCCCGTCCCTAATGTGAATCGCAGCTCTTCCAGTGTGTCTGTCAACGCCAGGGGTCCCCAAACTACGGCCAGCGGGCTGGATCCGGCCCCCCAGCATCTAAAATCCGGCCCACAGGAAGTCCCAAGTTAAAAAAAAAAAAAGAAAAAAAAGTTTTTTGTTTTTTTTAAAATCTTTCCTTTGTAATCCATTTTCTACTGCTTGTTACTCTTGGTGTCTCCTAGTCGCTCAGGCAAATCATGTCTAAAAATAAATTTTCCCATCGATAACGTGACAATGTTAAATGTTGATGAACATCAATGTTAATTGATGTTAAATGACAAAACGGATTATAAAGACAATGTATATATGTATATATACACACACATATATATATATATATATATATATATATATATATATATATAGCCTGGCCCCCGGCCAAATTATTTTAACCCAATGCGGCCCCCGAGTCAAAAAGTTTGGGGACCCCTGGTCAACGCTAACCACACGCCCAACTCCACTGAGGCCTCCACATGAAAACTGCCCTCTCGCCCCTCCATCTACCTCTATGCCCCCCCCCCCCTTTGCTTTCCACACTGGCACGATAGCGGGGACAACGTGCCAGCGTGCCGCCACATCAAACGCGGATGACATGGAGATTTAGAGGGACAGACAAAGACGGAAGAATTACAGTGCGGCCCCGAATCTGATTGCGCATCAAAGGCAAACCGAGGGGAAAAAAACATCCTCTTAAACTGATTATACGTCCATGAGAAGAGAAACCACAATGTCTGCCGCTCGATGTGTTTCTCTGTCGTCTTGTTGGTCCGCTGGTGCCAACTGTCTACACGCCACCGCCGCCGCCGCCGCCTTTTACATGCTGCTATCAAAGACTGTGGGAATACGATCTAGCTTATTCATTGCAGCATGTCGGCATGAGCGACAAGGGGGACATTCTGTAAACCCAGCATCTGATCTGCCGTTCGGGATAATCCGCCCCGAACTTGGTGGCGTCACACTTTCCTCAATTAGAGCTTAACAATAAGATTCTGTTCCCGGAAAAGCTTAAATTGCCTTTTGGTCTTGTCCGCAAAGTTGATGTATTTATTTCTAGTGGCGATGCTTCTTGTCGGATTTCTTCATTTGGACACTAGAATGCCACCCAGGGCCAACAAGCCTGGTAAACCTTTGTAGATACACTTCCTGCACAGGGGCGGATCCAGACTATTTAGAGGTGGGGGTCAAAGTGGGTACAATTAATAAATAGAGGGGCCACCTAAAAACGGAGACAAGAGCTTTCTCATCACTGATATGTACAACAATAGGGCTCGAAAAGCCACGGGATTTTGCAAAGCATTGTGGGGCTGGGTAGCCTTACTGGTTGGAAAAAAGGCTCTGTTTCCAATTTGAAAGCGAGCAACAAACTGGATTAAAATGGATCATACAAAATAAAATAAAAAACGAGGGACCGCACCGAGATAAACTGTACCCTATTCTAAGGGCTCGATACCTGGAAAAAATTAAAATGGTGGAATTGACTTACACAAGCTATAAGCACATTTAATGGACGAGAGATTTGACCAAATGTAGACATGTTTGGCAGCACTTTTACAAAACCCATAACCAGTGAATTTGGCACGTTGTGTAAATCATAAATAAAAACAGAATACAATGATTTGCAAATCCTTTTCAACTTATATTCAATTGAATATACTGCAAAAAGGTTGGCACAGGGGCATTTTTACCACTGTGTTACATGGCCTTTCCTTTTAACAACACTCAGTAAATGTTTGGGGAACTGAGGACACCAATTTTTGAAGTTTTCAGGAGGAATTCTTTCCCATTCTTGCTTGATGTACAGCTTAAGTTGTTCAACAGTCCGGGGTCTCCAGTGTGGTATTTTACACGTCATAATGCTCCACACATTTTCATTTGGAGACAGGTCTGGACTACAGGCAGGCCAGTCTAGTACGCACACTTTTTTACTACGAAGCAGAATGTGGCTTGGCATTGTCTTGCTAAAATAAGCAGGGGCGTCCATGAAAAAGATGCTGCTTGAATGGCAATATATGTAGCTCCAAAACCTGTATGTACCTTTCAGCATTAATGGCGCCTTCACAGATGTGTAAGTTACCCATGCCTTGGGCACTAATACACCCCCATACCATCACAGATACTGGCTTTTGAACTTTGCGCCTGTAACAGTCCGGATGGTTCTTTTCCTCTTTGGTTCGGAGGACACGACGTCCACAGTTTCCAAAAACAATTTGAAATGTGGACTCGTCAGACCACAGAATACTTTTCCACTTTGCATCAGTCCATCTTAGATGAGCTCGGGCCCAGAGAAGCCGGCTGCGTTTGTGGGTGTTGTTGATGAATGGCTTTTGCTCTGCATAGTAGAGTTTTAACTTGCACTTACAGATGTAGCGACAAACTGTAGTTACTGACAGTGGTTTTCTGAAGTTCTGAAGCCCAAGTGGTGATATCCTTTACACACTGATTTCGCTTTTTGATGCAGTACCGCCTGAGGGATCAAAGGTCACCGCCTTGCCACTTATGTGCAGTGATTTCTCCAGATTCTCCAAACATTTTGATGATATTACGGACCGTAAATAATGGAATCCCTAAATTCCTTGTAATAGCTCGTTGAGAAATGTTGTTCTTCAACAATCTGCTCACGTATTTGTTCACAAAGTGGTGACCCTTGCCCCATCCTTGTTTGTGAAATGCTAAGCATTTCATGGAAGCTGCTTTTATACCCAATCATGGCACCCACCTGTTCCCAATTAGCCTGTTCACCTGTGGGATGTTCCAAATAAGTGTTTGATTCCTCAACTTTTTCTGTCTTTTTTGCTACTTGTGCCAGCTTTTTTGAAACATGTCGCAGGCATCAAATTCCAAATGAGCTAATATTTGCAAAAAATAACAACATTTACCAGTTCCAACGTTAAGTACCTTGTCTTTGCAGTCCATTCAATTGAATATAGGTTGAAAAGGATTTGCAAATCATTGTATTTTGTTTTTATTTACCATTTACACAACATGCCAACTTCACTGGTTTTGGGTTTTGTAAAAGTGCTGCCAAACATGTCTATATTTGGTCTAAAGAGTGAGTTTTAAGTCAGTTTAATTAAGGCACATTGACCTTTGTTTAAATTGCACGTATTCTACGGCTTTCTCCTCTTATGAGGTTCCCTGGCCTCGTTTCACTAGCAGGTTTCCCCGAAAAAACAAGCCCATTGTTACTTTTAAATACTTTGATAACTGTGCTACGTCTCCAAAAATAATACTCATTCATTTTTGTGCTTTCCTAAGACAAAAAGTAAACAAACGACATTCTTTTTTTCAAAATACTGTACGTTTTTTTGTAAATGCTACTTGTGAAACCGAATAAAACCTGCTTTGGTTCAAACTTACCGGTCTGAAAATGCAGTGAACACACCAACATGTACCAGGTGATGACGTTAAAGTGAAGTTTGATCGTCTCACAATTGCTGTCCAGGTTATTTGCTGTCTCTTTATTAGTAGCGTCATAACCCGACTTTTTTCAGCTTTGCTTTCACACTGGAAATAAAAAAAATATCACCAAATCCTTTTTTTTCTTTCCTGAATAGATCATGACCACGATTTTGGCAGTTAATGATGTTGCACCTTCGCACCATGTTTTGAACTTGTTAAAGGAAAAAAAAGAAAAAAGAAAAACTTAAGCACAGTCTTCCATTCAGCCATATAAATAAACGAGT
Source organism: Entelurus aequoreus (assembly GCF_033978785.1). Classification (NCBI taxonomy): domain Eukaryota; kingdom Metazoa; phylum Chordata; class Actinopteri; order Syngnathiformes; family Syngnathidae; genus Entelurus; species Entelurus aequoreus. The sequence continues at coordinate 43,629,631 of NC_084738.1, read as the reverse complement.
CAGAGTCCAGAAAGACCTACAATGCAATGTGTTTCCGTGTCACACTTTCAAGCCCTATAGGTACTAATCATTTTTGCTCATGAATTGGACAGAAAACAATGATGTCTGTATCACGTATTTAAAATGCCAAAATTATATTTTGCAGTCAATAGTTGTTTATGTGGGGAAAAAAAAGAAAAAAATGCAAATCCTGTTGGAGAAATGTCTATAAAGGGAAATTGTGTCAATATGTATTCTCCTGATTCAGTATTTGAGCTTAACAGTGTAGAATGTCAATGCAGAGTTTGAACCTCAAAGACAATTTTTCATTGCAGATAATATTTTCCAAGTATAAATATTCCAGTGTAATTCAAAGCATTACAGAATGGGAACTTTGACAAATGAGTCAACTACAGTATCTTAATTAAAATTGTACTGATAAAAAACTGCATTTCAGCAGGAGCCTCCAAACATCACAAATAAAGGGGACCTATTATGCAAAACCAACTTTTCTACCCTGATGGTACCTATTTATGTGTAAAACTGAGAAATCAAACTGTGGAGGAATTGCAGAGATATTTATAAAATAATCTTGCCTTCCTTTTTACTTCCTCCAAACGGTCCGTTTGGAATTTGTCTGTCCTGTGATGTTTTTCAGACCTGTGATGTCTGCAAAAATTTCAATAAATGGTAAAGGATTTTTACCCAAAGGTCTGAGTCAACATTTTATTTAGCGTTTATTTAGCATTTGTATTCCGATCAACAAAATGCCCATGGTACGATAGAAGACCGAAAATGTCCAGTTGTTGTTTGTTTTCATGAGCACAAGTCACTACACACACTTTCCGCCTCATCTGAAGTAAGAAAGTGCCTTAATTTGAACTTTTATGAGTCATTGCAATGCACCTTGAGCTCGGACGAAGTCTCTCTTTGTGTGTGCAAAGCACTTCAAACAGTCCTGCTTCAGAAACCTACGGCAGTAAAAAATACTTCTTTAAGGCAGGCTGGGTGACTACTATTTATGGCAATTGAGGAGACAATGTAATACCAGTAAGTTAGAAATGGGTTGGATACTTGTTAGCTGTATTTGTTGTGTAGCTAGCTTAGCCTTATAATGTAAAAAAAACCGCATCACCCTCCTCTGGCAAAATAAAGTATGATTTTCCTAAAAAATAGTTTTAATTGGATCAGTGCCTACTGTGTTTGGCAATGGACAAGTAGGTTATATATTTTGTTATTACGTTTGCGATGTAGCTCTTAGCTCGTAGCTTAGTTTATAGTCTTAAGCATCCATTGTTTACAACATAAAGCAGCTCTGCAGCAGAGTTGTTTACATGATATAGAATAGAAAAGCTTTTTATTGTCAATATACACATGTATACGTCCATGATCTAGCATTAGAAAGTTGCAGACTTGCTAGAAGTTTAACCTATAGTATAGTAGTACAGTATAGTTTCAACCTGTGTGTCAGCCGGGCTTCGACCTTCTCTCTCGTCCACCCGCATTTGCCCCCAAATAACCACCATTACAAGTTACGTAGACCACAATGAAGTGTTTTAAATGTAGGAAAAAATATATCTATATCTACATACAGTATCTACATACTCAAAGTTCGTACATCCACACGCACATTCATTGTACAAACATACACATACACATACTGTACATATACATCCACTGTACAAACATACATATACATATACTGTACATATACATTCACTGTACAAACATACATATACACATACTGTACATATACATTCACTGTACAAACATACATATACACATACTGCACATATACATTCACTGTACAAACATACATATACACATACTGTACATATACATTCACTGTACAGACACATATACACATACTGTACATATACAAGTACATATGCATACATACACTCATGCACATAATCACGTTTCATCAAACATATATCAACGTTGTTGCCCTAGGGTAAACTGGGTAACAAATGGCACACTGACAAAGCTTAACCTATTGTTACTGTAACAATCTACAAGGTTAATGTAGGTTGCTTCTCTTTCTTCCCCTCCACTTTTCTGCATTCTTTCGTATCTGTAGTTATCATTACGTATATGTATTGTTGCATTTGAACAACTGTATTGTTGATAATAAAGGTAAATTATTGGTATTGTTCATTATCCTTAGCGCTATTTGTTTTAGTATCTGTATTGCTCCATTTGCAGTGTAATAATGCTCGTTGTCATATCTGTATAATTTTTTATTTTTCGATAAGTGCTTATTTGCTATCACTTTTACCATCATGTTTGTACATGTCGTATTTGCCGATGTTGCTCTATTGTTGTTGTTGTTGTTGTGTTTGCTGTTGTTGTTTTTGTCTCTCTGTCTCATCCCCCTCTTGTCCCCACAATTTCCCCCTCTCTCTTCCTTTTTTTCTCTTTCTATCCCCTCTTGCTCCGGCCCGGCTGCACCAAATGATAATATAAATACATTTAATAAAGTCATGTACAAATAAGGCAACAAGAGAAGTATCCTACACTTCTCTTTTGTAAAGTAAACCTGAACAGCCGATATGGGCATCTACATCAACTATATGATTTGCCTGAGAAGCTGGACAGGACAAAAAAAATAATAATAATAAAAAAAAAATGTAGAAAAAAAAATCATGATACGACCCCTTTAAGTGGTAAATAACTGTGGTAGGCTGCATGTACTGATTATTTGAACAAAACACAACTCAGTCATCTCACATAGAAACATTACATAAGAAATGCAGCAGAAAATATTCTGCATCACTGGACACTGCCAATTACAGACACCACTAAGTATAATAATAGGCACTGCATGAAATAATAAGTAAAACCTGAAATACAAATCAAAACTGGCCAGGAAAAAAACAAAAACTTATAACAAATAAAATAAATGCTAAGTTTTGTCCATATTAGCAAAAGTAATGCTGCTTCAGCACCAAGGAGATTACCTGGCTGTTTTTATGTTTAGTGTTTGTCCATTAAAAGTGACAGGAAGTGTGTCACAGTGTGGCAGACACTTGTTAGTTCAGCTGCCGTTACTTTACCTGCGCTTGAATCGTGTTTGGCTTTTAGAAGGCGTGTATGCATCGACTGGGAAGCTTCCTTTTGAGCATCATATTTTTTGTGACCCTCGTATTGTCTGTGTCGTAAAATGGAAAAGTGACTCTAGCTAATTTCACACAAAACTTGACCAGTTTTGCAAACAAATCACCAACAAATCATAACATTTAAATCTGAAAAAGCCATATCCATCTAGATATTGTATGTGTGTTGTTTTGGTGATGCTGTGTGAGTATGCATGCTACAACAGCTGTTTCCTGGCAAGATGTGACCAATGATTGATTTGTTTCACTTATTTAGTGTAAAACCTTGCACTGGTTTTACCCAGAAATAAATGGTTCACCAGTCTTTGTTGTAGATGCGTTTACTTTTTATTAGCTGTGCAAATGTGCGTTGCAGTTTGATTGACTTGACTCAAACAGCCCGCCCCTTTCTGCTTTCTCCACACAGTGCCTTCCACTTGATAAGGGCCAGATCACTCGTACAAAACACGCATTTCAAAACAAGAGCCTGACTGTTAGCAATGCGGGACAAGTGAAAAGTCATGAAAATGCGGTCCCGCGGTCACCTTATTCTTAACCTGAGGCGGCAACCTTCACGATTTCCGTTGTATTGTCTTACCCGCAGTTGTCCCCTGTCACATCCTGTGTGTAGAACTTCTACTCACATTAGCAGAAGTTGTCCCCTGTCACATCCTGTTTGTAGAACTTCTACTTTGAAAGCCCTCTTTTGTTTTAAACATACAGTTTTCTCATAATAAAAACAAACACTGTGCTTTATTTTTGATTCTGGTTGGTGATAGAATAGAGGGTAGCAACTGCTTGACTGACAGCGTCAAGAGCCAAAGAAATTTGGGGTGTCACACAGGGGGGTACACTAGATCAAGGGGGGTTATGTACACCCATGGAAGCTCCACCACTGTTCCTGCATAGGCTGTATCCCCCTTAGAACAGGCGACTTTAAAGGCCTACTGAAATGAGATTTTCTTATTTAAACGGGGATAGCAGGTCCATTCTACAGTATGTGTCATACTTGATCATTTCGCGATATTGCCATATTTTTGCTGAAAGGATTTAGTAGAGAACATCGGCGATAAAGTTCGCAACTTTTGGTCGCTGATAAAAAAGCCTTGCCTGTACTTAGACTTAGACTTAGACTTAGTCAAACTTTAATGATCCACAAGGGAAATTGTTCAACGCAGTAGCTCAGTTACAATGATGGAAAGGACAATGCAGGTATAAATAGACTAATATAGCCAAAAAAAAAAGCTATCATATATACGAATATATACTGTAGATAATGCATATGTTTAAGAGCTATTTCTTTATTCATAATCATGTTTGAATCAGCTCATTTCTTTCCTTCGTTTTACTCTGTATACTAGTTTCTCTTTGTCTTCAGATTGCCTGGTTAGATAGGGTCGTAAACCATCAGGAATGTGAACACAACCCCCAAGTCTCTCTTCTTATCAGTGTTGGGGGGAGGGGAAAGGCGGGCTTTCTTTGTGTGAAAAGAGTTGCTTTTGGCCTGTGGAAGGCCAGATCAACTTGGGCTGCGCATTTGTATGTGTTGTTCGAGGCTGGTCTCATTATTGCCAAAGCTTTGACAATAAAATTACAAAATACCTATTCTGTGCTTGGTGGTACCGTTTGAGTTCAGTTGATATGTCATTAAGGAACTTGGGACTGACCAGCGTTTTACATCCCACTTGGAGGAACATCTGGTCAAACGCAACAATTTGGGGGCTCGTCCGGGATGACACGCTGACAATTGGACCTTCTCTTGCAATCTTCTGGACAGACTCACATGGCCAAAACATAATTCAAGGTAAGCAGAACCTTTCTTTTTAGATAAAATCTGCATTAGGAGTCTGCCCAGAAGTCTGTAAGTTAAACACTGCTTTGTACCGCAGACACAGAATGGTGATTTTGATAGATTGATTGCATTTTTGCCGAGCCTGCCATTGCATTAAAATTGTAAATAGGTGGTCAACTCACGCCATTGTGTCTCGATTACCGTGACGGGCAGTTTCATTGACGAGTGAACTAATAGTTGGGTGTGGCTCACCCTGGGTAGTTGGTCGCCGCCTAAAAGAGTAACGGGTTAAAGGCCCTCGTATGATATGGAGGTTAGAGGCCTGCATATTGCACGATAAATTGCACGGGTTAGAGTTAGAGGCTCTAGCTGCGTATTGTACGAAAAATTACGGGGTTAAAGGCCGCCGTATGGTTTGTGGGTTAAAGGCCTTCAGGGGTTCGAGGCCCTTCTGAAAAAAATAGACACAATGGCCACTGAGTGTGACAGACAGGAATGTGATGGCGGTCGGGGAGGAATGTGATGAATCATTACTGTGTAATGATCAATTGAATGGACGGTTGTCGACAATAAAATTAGCAAGTAGAGTTTAAAAAGAAAAAAAGAGAACGTTCCTTGAAAGGGTTAAGAGGGAGTTTACAATACTCGAAAAGTTGTGAACTCAAACGTCAGGTAAAATAAAAAATAAAATAAAAAAGTAACTGGAAGTTTTATGGTAAAGTGAAACGCAGAGAGAGTGCTTACGTGTGTGTGTGTGTGTGTGTGTGCGTAGGGCTGTAGGCACTTGCTTGTGTGTGCGTGAGTGCTTACACGTGCTTGTGTGTGTGCGCTGGTGAAAATGGTCAAGAGAAAAAAAGAGCAGGGTTGGTGCTCGAGAATTTAAGAGTTTAGCGTATGATAAAAGTAAACGGGGATTACGTGGAAAAACAAAATGCAGCAAAAGAACCGATGATTAATGAGACAAATAGGACAGACTAGACTGATGGGTGTTTTGCCTGCCGCGCATGCGCAAGACAATTCAAACGACCCGCCCAGACTTTGACTAGGCCACCGCCCCCTACTCCAGTGAGAAGGAGAGAGAGAGAAAAAGTGACAAATGAAGGTATTCGTAAATGGTATGCTGTTGATTGTGGTTAGCTGCAAGTTTGTTTATTTGTTTGTTTGTTTAGTTGTTTGAGTGAAATGGGAAGAAATCAATAGGAGACTTTAGAAGCATTTTGTATCGTTGTGTTTCCACACAAGATGGCAAAAATACAGAACAACAAGTAGGATTAATGGCTGAATCTTCGACCTCACCGATAACACCATACGTTACAAACATAGCTACTGCTATGCGCAGTCTCTTTCCTCAAGATGAGGATGATAAGGCTAATGACAGAGCAGCAAGGAAGCAACTCCTTAATTTACAGATAGCTGAAAATAAAAGGTTAAAAGAACCAAAAGGTCAAAGATCAGCTAGGATATATTCAGCAGTGGGTGACCTTGCTTTTGAGTTCCAACAGGTGGAGGAAAGAATCCTCAACAGACGTGCGACCAGACGGTTGGACTCGGGTGGTGGACAACACGATGCTTCAAAGCCAGTCCGGGGTGGAAACTGTTTCGGCTGTGACCAGCCTGGTCACTGGAGTCGTGAACATTTTCGAACGGGAAAGGTTCCGTAGTGCCAACAAACGAACACAAAAGTGTGGCAAAGGACGCCCACCGCAGGAGCCCCAGCAGGAGATACAGACTGGCCCCCTGCTGGACATGAGTGTCAACGACAATGTTATCAGTTCGTGATTGACACTGGCGCCACCCATTCGATTCTGAATGCAGAGGTACCAAAGAAACTGTGTGCTTCCTCTTTAAAGGTCGAAGGCTTCGCTGGGGTCACAAGGTTACCTGTCACCAAACCACTTCCGGTTCAGATTGCTGGACCTCCTTTACAGACTGTACCCTGACATTCAAATCGCACAGAAAGAACATTCCTGGTGTTACCTGACGGCTTAACCACCAAGCTGCGACACCACTACCAAGGCTCCTACCACAGCCTGAAACAACAGGAATGGCTGACATCCAACTGCTCTAACAGTGAAAACCCTGACTGGCTGAGATGCTTCCGTGTGTTCTGCCACCCGACTCGCCATATGTTATGATCACCAGTTAGACACTCATACCAGGAGACCTTTGACTCCTTTGTATATTTATATATGTTGGAACTCAAGGTGTGGTTGCTCATGTTGACCTATCTTTGAAACAACTAGCATGGTATAAGATGGACACAATTGTGTCCCACATTGTTCACTTGCTCTCTGTCTCGCCTACAAAACCAAAGAACTTAGGTGCAATGATAAGACACGGCGTAGCTGCCAAACATTACACCGACACCCAAATACCACATTTTCAATTGTTTAGGTTTAGCACATAGTTGTGTTAAACACATAACTATGGGCTGCACTTTAGACACCTGTAGGCTACGAGGAGCTAGCAGCTACACAAAAGCTGAGCTAAAACGACACATTACACATTTAAGCATATCAAATAATTATAGTTGCTCATTACATACACATAGTTGTCAAGACAGAAGTCTGATAGAAAGTATTCAGTAACAAACGTGTCTGCATCATTCAACTTTCTACAACATGAGCTTGACTTAATGAATTATTGGGGCCACCAGGTGTGGTAAAATTTTAAAATACTATTGCTAAAGCATTCGCCACAAGGGTAGTATTTTTCTAGTATTGGTGACAATATAAATATAAGCATATTTGTTACTTTCACCATATTGAATAAGTTAAATATAAGCATATTTAGTGGAGTTTGAGTTATTTGTGATATTGCTAAGGGGTCCCCTACCCTAACAACACCCCCCAGTGGACCACAGAGGCTAAAGAGACAATCATTGACCTCAAACATGACTTGTCCTCCGCTACTTGACTATTAGCTGACCTTTTTCTTAGATGTTTCTGAAAGTGATAGTATGACTAACACAGTCCTTTTTCAGAAACAGAAGGGGGTGAGTGAGGGTGGATACAGACTCCTTGGAACAAAATCGACAATAATCCGACTCTGACACATTCCATAGTTTTAACGTTTTTCCCGTGGGTAAGAAGTTATAACTAATTTTAATTTGAAAATAACGATTTTACACATCGATAGTAGTTAAGTAGATCAAATTTAGAATAGGGAGGAGGTGAGGGTGAATCATGTATAGTCTTTGATTTCACTGATATGATCAATACGGTACAAGGGAAAAGGTACGTACTGACTTGTGTTGACAATCACAGTGGTTGGCCGGAAGCAACAACAGCCTCAAAAGAGGATGCAACATCAGTAATTAAATGACTTGTGAATGACCTAGTACCCCGACATGGTTTCCCCAAAAAGATTAGGTCAGACAACGGCAACCATTTAAAAAAAAAAAAACCTCACTTAGCCTTGGTCGAAAAGGCTTTCGGACTAGAACACAGGTTTGGGGTACCATCCTGAGTCCCAAGGTAAGGTTGAAAGGATGGACCAGAACATTAAAAACTAATTGGCTAAAATCTGTGCACAGACCAAATTTAATTGGATTGACATGTTGCAATTAGCGTTAATGATCATTCGAAGGTCCGTGAATAAAACTGTTTTACCGCCCTTTGAGTTTTTTCACCCTATGAGCTGCATACAGGTCAGCCATTCACAGGACCAGCAGCCGCCATGGAAGGAGGACTCAGCGTAAAACCAAAATGGTATTTTACACAAAAAATGCAGAATTTGTGTGCCAGTTCTTCTGTACAGATACGAGGATGACAGCCCGCCACTCCAGATTCCCTTCCGGCCGCTGAGAGGGTCAAGATCAAGGTCATCAAACGCAAGTGGACGGAGCCCAGGTGGTCCCTTCAAGGTCGTGGAACGGACGTCTCACGCCCTTCGACTAGCTGGAAAAGGGGACACCTGGTACCACCTCTCCCTCTACACTCCTGCTGAAGAACCTGACAGATTACCAGCGGATGTCATTGCTGACATCGCCACTACATCTGCCCCACTCGACCCCCAGCAGCGCCTTTTGAGCCTGAGGCAGCTGAAGAAGAACGGGAGCAGAAAACGACTCATTTTTAGTGTCATAGAAGAGCGAGGCTTTAATTACACACACATAATCCTACAGCCCAGAAGACGACGCTGAGAGAGAGATTTTCTACCTATATTACTCTTTTTAACTTCTATATTGTATATCCTTATTTGAGACCAGCCTTTATACTCGAAGTTATCCAATTTCTCTTGCTTTTTTTCAGCATAACTATCTGTGTCGTTATATTAAGTGAAAAGTTTGATGTTTATCCCCGTTTCGTTACCTGAATTACTCTGATTTTGATAGACGAAAAGCAGGATGTCACACCCGGTAGTGTTCCCTGACGGACTGGTGCTTGGGCGTGTTCTACTGTCTTTGTGTCTCAGTTCTTCCTTCCTGACGACAGTGACTGACAAGTGTCTAAGAACAAACAGCGGACTTTAAATAGACTGGGTCAAAGGGGATAGCAAGACTTATTTTTTGACCTATGCAGTGTGATTAATTACGGGGGACACAATAGCTATTACCGTGGTAATAACCTCTATATTTGTTACGACGCAACCTGAACCATTGGTGTCGGATGCAGACAACATAGTATGGTAAGTGGTGCCCATCGTCCCTTTTATGTTGTTTTGGGGGTTGACCTGACTGATACAGACTCTAATTATTAAAATTAATGTCCTTGAGAGGGCGTTAACTACCTCTACACCCTCTGTAGCACCTAAAGTACCACCCCACCTTGGTGGTGTTTCAAAGGCTCTCACATCTGTGCGTGCTAATGACATCACCACCGAAGGCCTGGTAACTTTGACCTTAGGAGCGGGTACAGGTAAACCTGTGGCTCAGGTGGATGCCAAAACCTGGGTGACTGTGTTGCTTGTTCCGCTGGACGTCCTTTTCCCCACACTTACCCCGCTCTTTTTAAGTTGACTGACATAAATGGCTCAAACTGTCTTATTTCCTTGTTCTCTGAACCCACGCCACCAGGGTGCGATTTGTTGGCTAGTGTGTACCCTCCTGTTGACAATTCCACCCGACTTCTTCCATTTGTGGCCCAAAAGCTGAATTACACGTGTTTTCAATTCAAAGGACCCTCTTCGTCCCCCAACAAATTGGGTGACATTAACCCTTCCTGGTGCACCACACTGATAGATGGCTCTAGGATAGGCCCTTGGGCACGAGCTGACTTATTCTGGTATTGTGGGCAGCACAGATTGTACATTAGAATCCCAAAGTTATCCGTAGGGCTTTGTGCTATGGTTAGACTGGTGACCCCACTCACCCTAGTGGGTACCAAATTAACTCCCCTTGTAACTCCTGTCTCAGCGGCCTCTCTAACTTCTCGCCGACGCCGCCATGTTTTATCTCGGAGGAGTGTAAAGGGCTCCTTTGATCTGATGAGAAACCCTGATGGTGTTTACTTTGATGCAATTGGACAACCAAGAGGGGTCCCCTCACAACACAAATTGTGGTGTGAATCCTGTGCAGGTTTCGAGAACCTTCCTATCATTGGTGCTATTTTCCCTGTGACTGCTACTAAAAATGTTGAACGCATTAACTATGTTTTTTATAATCTGTTGAGACTGACCAACCTGACTCGTGACGCCGTTGAGGGACTTGCTGAACAACTTGCCCCGACCTCTCTCATGGCCATCCAGAACCGCATAGCCCTTGACCGCATCCTAGCCAAGGAAGAAGGCGTGTGTGCAATGTTTGGTGACCAATGCTGTACCTTCATTCCTAACAACACTGCACCAGATGGCTCAGTTCAGAGGGCCTTAGAGGGCCTCCAGGCCCTGTCTAAGGAACTTACTGAAGTTTCAGGGGTCTCTGACCCCTTTAAAGATTGGCTCCAAAGCACATTTGGCAGGTGGACTGACCTAATTAAGTCTGTCCTGGTCTCCATTGGAGTTTTCTTGGCCATTATAGCCTCTTGCGGTTGCTTTATCGCCCCTTGTGCTAAGTCTCTATGCACCCGCATCATTGTTAGAGCTGTAGAAGGTCAACCCCACCCTGTTTCTGGGCTCGTTATGTCTTTGAAGGGGGTCAAGCAAAATGGAGACTTTCGAGAATTGTTGATTTCCTTCCCTGACCATGACGACATTGACGTGGACTCCCTCCATCTGTCATCCATGTAAATATGCTGTTGTTTTATTGCTAGCTTGCTCAAAGAAAAAAAAAAACTACAGCACCTACTTTAATGTGGGGCGTGCTTTAGAGGTGTTGCTCTCGTAGGAGAGATCTTTTGGATAAGATCTGAAGGGGGATTGTAGATAATGCATATGTTTAAGAGCTATTTCTTTATTCATAATCATGTTTGAATCAGCTCATTTCTTTCCTTCGTTTTACTCTGTATACTAGTTTCTCTTTGTCTTCAGATTGCCTGGTTAGATAGGGTCGTAAACCATCAGGAATGTGAACACAACCCCCAAGTCTCTCTTCTTATCAGTGTTGGGGGGAGGGGAAAGGCGGGCTTTCTTTGTGTGAAAAGAGTTGCTTTTGGCCTGTGGAAGGCCAGATCAACTTGGGCTGCGCATTTGTATGTGTTGTTCGAGGCTGGTCTCATTATTGCCAAAGCTTTGACAATAAAATTACAAAATACCTATTCTGTGCTTGGTGGTACCGTTTGAGTTCAGTTGATATGTCATTAAGGAACTTGGGACTGACCAGCGTTTTACATCCCACTTGGAGGAACATCTGGTCAAACGCAACAATACATAATATGTGTACAGAGTAATTTATATACAGATATATTATATTATGTCTATAACATATATACAATATAAACCAATGACCATGTACAATATTACAGTATATACAGTCTATATGACAGCAGCAGCATAAAATAGAGAATAGAAAATAGACATTATAAACAAAGGGAAGTAGCTAACATTTCAGGTGTCAGGTAATAGGCAGATGTCATCTATTGCTGTATGGCGAGTGATTATACAGCTGGATGGAGTGTGGAATGAAGGAGTTCTTGAATCGAACAGTGCGGGAAGGAAGTTGAAGGAGCCTGTTGGTGTATGAACTCCGCTGTCCCTTAATTGTCAGGTGGAGTGGATGGGCAGGATTGTCTATGATGGCCAGCAGGTTGTCCAGTGACCTCCTGTCCCTCACTGACACAAACGCCTCCAATTGCGTGCCAATAGTTTGGCCGGCTTTCCGGATCAGATTATCAATCCGGTTTGAGTCCCTTTTGCTGGTGCTGCTCCCCCAACAAACCACTGCAAAGTACAGTGCACTGGCCACAACAGACTGATAAAATATCTCCAACAGCTTGCTGCACACATTGAATGACCTAAGCTTCCTCGGGAAAAAGAGTCTGCTCATGCCCTTCTTGTAAACAGCTTTGCAGTTGTCCTTCCAGTCCAGTCTGCTGTTCAAGTGGACTCCCAGGTACTTGTACTGCTCCACTACTGCCACCTCCCAGCCCTGGATCATGATGGGCTCCACCGGGGTCACTCTCTTCCTGAAGTCGATGACCAGCTCCTTGGTCTTGTCCACATTAAGGACCAGATGGTTTGCCTGAAACCACTCCACAAAGTCTGCGATCAGTGTCCTGTACTCCAATTCCCGTCCCTCTCCGATACACCCGACCACAGCAGAGTCGTCAGAGTATTTCTGCAGGTGGCAGGACCTGGAACTATACTGGAAGTCTGAGGTGTACAGGGTGAACAGGAAACGAGACAGGACGGTCCCCTGTGGAGCACCTACACCACTGACCACAGTATCCGACACGGAGCTCCCCAGTCGCACAAACTGGGGCCCGTCAGACAAGTAATCAGTGGTCCAGGAGACAATGGATGAACTGACACCCATCCTGAGCAACTTGTCACTCATCAGAATTGGCTGAATGGTGTTAAAGGCACTGGAGAAATCAAAAAACATGATCCTCACAGTGCCCTTCCCACCATCCAGGTGAGAGTGAGCATGATGCAGCAGGTAGATAACAGCATCGTCCACTCCTACATGGGGCTGATATGCAAACTGTAGAGGATCCAGGGAAGGAGCCACCAGTGGCCTCAGCTGATCCAGCACAAGTCTCTCGAGGACCTTCATGACCTGGGACGTCAGGGCTACAGGTCTGAAGTCATTTGAGCTCGATGGGATGGGCTTCTTGGGCACCGGCACTATGCAGGATGTTTTCCATAGCACTGGTATCCGTTCTAACTTCAGACTCAGGTTGAAGATGGAGTGCAGGATCCCAGTTAGCTGAGCAGCGCAAGTCTTCAGGACCCAGGGGTTGACTCGGTCAGGGCCTGCTGACTTAGCTGGATTGACTTTCTCCAGCTGCCGTCTTACAAGTCCAGGTGTCAGACACAACGGGCTGGCTTTCTCAGTGGGGGTGGAAGTGGGGGAGGGGAGAGGGGGGAAAAACGGCTGTGGCAGGTAAAAGAGAAGGAGGGGAGGTGGAGGTGTGAGAACAGGAGTAGTGGGGGGAGGGCCAGTAAGGGGTGCGTTGCTAAATCTGTTGAAAAACAAATTCAGCTCGTTGGCTCTATCTGCACCCCCATCCAGCAGTTTGGCTTTATTGTTGAAGCCTGTTATGGCCTTCATACTCTTCCAAACCTCACGAGTGTTGTTTTGTTGGAGTTTAGCTTCAAGCTTCCTTCTATAGGCATCTTTCCCTTCTTGAAGATTAACTTTGAGCTGCCACTGAATCCTCTTCAACTCGTCCCGATCACCGGATCTGAAGGCTCGCTTCTTTTTATTTAGCAGCACCTTTAGCTGGCTGGTGATCCAGGGCTTGTTATTTGGGTAACAGTGGACACTTTTTGTCGGGATGATGGAGTCCTCACAGAAATGTATATAGTCAGTGATGCAGTCTGTGATTTTGTTGATATCTGTCCCGTGAGGCTTACAGAGTACTTCCCAGTCTGTAGTCTCAAAGCAGTCTTGTAAGGCTATGCCCGCATCAATACTTCTCATTTGCACTGATTTAGTTGAGATGGGCTGCCTCCTCACAGCAGGAACGTAATGAGGTGTTAAAAGCACCAGATTGTGATCAGACCGTCCCAGGGGGGGGGGGGGGGGGGGGGGGGGCAGGGCAGTGGCTCTGTATGCATCTTTTGAATTAGCATACAGTACCGGAAGTAGCGTGACGTCACAGGTTGTGGAGCTCCTCACATCTGCACATTGTTTACAATCATGGCCACCCGCAGCGAGAGCGATTCGGACCGAGAAAGCGACGATTACCCCATTAATTTGAGCGAGGATGAAAGATTTGTGGATGAGGAAAGTGAGAGTGAAGGATTAGAGGGCAGTGGAAGCAATTCAGATAGGGAAGAAGCTGTGAGAGGTGGGTGGGACCTGATATTCAGCTGGGAATGACTAAAACAGTAAATAAACACAAGACATATATATACTCTATTAGCCACAACACAACCAGGCTTATATTTAATATGCCACAAATTAATCCCGCATAACAAACACCTCCCCCCTCCCGTCCATATAACCCGCCAATACAACTCAAACACCCACAGAACACACTCAATCCCACAGCCCAAAGTACCGTTCACCTCCGCAAAGTTCATACAGCACATATATTTCCCCAAAGTCCCCAAAGATACGTACGTGACATGTACATAGCGGCACGCACGTACGGGCAAGCGATCAAATGTTTGGAAGCCGCAGCTGCATACTCACGGTAGCGTGTATCCAACTCAAAGTCCTCCTGGTAAGAGTCTCTGTTGTCCCAGTTCTCCACAGGCCAATGGTAAAGCTTGACTGTCATCTTTCGGGAATGTAAACAATGAAACACCGGCTACGTGTTTGTGTTGCTGCAGCCGGCCGCTAATACACCGCTTCCCACCTACAGCTTTCTTCTTTGCTGTCATCATTGTTCATTAAACAAATTGCAAAAGATTCACCAACACAGATGTCCAGAATACTGTGGAATTTTGCGATGAAAACAGACGACTTAATAGCTGGCCACAATGCTGTCCCAAAATGTTCGCTACAATCCTTGACGTCCCGCGCAGGCGTCATCATACCGAGACGTTTTCAGCAGGATATTTCGCGGGAAATTTAAAATTGCACTTTACTAATCTAACCCGGCCGTATTGGCATGTGTTGCAATGTTAAGATTTCATCATTGATGTATAAACTATCAGACTGCGTGGTCGGTAGTAGTGGGTTTCAGTAGGCCTTTAACAGGTAGCTAATTATTTATTTTGAGTAGCTTACCAAATAGTCGAAAAAATTTTGAAAGAAGATATTTTACTATTTTTCTAATGATTTAATTCTGTGACGCCCAAATGCAGCTGAGATAGGCTCCAGCACTCCCTGCGACCCCGAAAGAGACAAGCGGCAGAAAATGGATGGATCGATGGACTACAACATGGCATAAAATGGCTGCACTGTTTGCTTCATTAATGAAGTACAACTGAAATCTTGCCGGTCAAATGAAAAAATACTATCCTCCCGTTTGACCATAAGTGTTTTTGACAGGACATCTGTGGTAGTTGGCATGACACCAGTATGCAGAGACAGGAAGTGACGTGCAGGTAAAAAGGAGGTTCAATGAACAAAAAGCCCAAAATGCACTCCATGAACATTAGTTACAATGGACAACAAACCAGTATGGCATAGAAGGCAATACTGACAGATAAACCCTCTTGATTGGTGATCAGAGGCAGGTGAGTCCATTGATCACTAAGAGCCGGTGTGGAGAACAGCGCACAGAAGTAAAGTGAATTTCATTTATATTGCGCTTTTTTTCTTCGAGAGGCTCAAAGCGCTTTACATAGTGAACCTATTACCTACATTTTAGTGACATTTGAACCAGTGTGGTTGGCACTGGGAGCAAGGTGGGTAAAGTGTCGTGTCCAAGGACACAGCGGAAGCTATTAGGATGGCTGAAACTGGAATCCAACCTGGAACCCTGACGTTTGCCGCCCCGAAACCGTGGTGATGTCGCTGCAAGACATATTTAAAACAGGAAATGGATCAAAAATAATAGCGTTAAACAGGAAAGAACGGTGAACACAGGGAAAAAATGCTTGAACTCGCGCACGTTTCTCTTATATGTATTCTCCGATATGAAAGTCATGCAACATGGAGTTTTGCCAACAAATCACCAACAAATGATAACGTTTGAATCTGAAAAAGCCATATCCATCTAGATCATGGGTGTCAAACTCTGGCACTTGGCCTTTGAGGCGATATCAAATTAACACTAGAGCTGGCCCGCCGATTATATACAGCGGCGGTGCCACGGTTACACCTCATTCACCGCTAATTCTCATACTTGCCAACCCTCCCCGGAGACTCCCAATTTCACTGCCCCTCCCAATAATCGTCACGTCTGCTTTTCATCCAGTCCAACGAGTACTGGCCCAGTCACATAATATGTGCGGCTTCTGCACACACACACACAAGTGAATGTAAGCATACTTGGTCAACAGCCATACAGGTTACACTGAGGGTACCCGTATAAACAAATTTTACACTGTTAGAAATATGCGCCACACTATGAACCCACACCAAACAAGAATGACACATTTCGGAAGAACATCCGCACCGTAACACAACATAAACACAACAGAACAAATACCCAGAACCCTTTGCAGCACTAACTCTTCCAGGGACGCTACAAGGTGTGTGTGGGGGGGGGGGTTTGGTGGTAGCGGGGGGTGTATATTGTAGCATCCCGGAAGAGTTAGTGCTGCAAAGGGTTCTGGGTATTTGTTCTGTTGTGTTTATGTTGTGTTACGGTGCGGATGTTCTCCCAAAATGTGTTTGTCATTCTTGTTTGGTGTGGGTTCACACAGTGTGGCGTATATTTCTAACAGTGTAAAAGTTGTTTATACAGGCACCCTCAGTGTATGGCTGTTGATTAAGTATGCCTTGCATTCACATGTTTGTGCATACAGACGCCACACATATTTTGTGACTGGGCCGGCACGTTGTTAGAATGGATGAAAAGCGGACGTGACGACAGCTCGTAGTTGACGTTAAAGGCAGTGCTTTAAAGGCACGCCCCCAAGACTGTGGTCCCGGCGGACTACGAGATATAATGACTGATGAACACCTTTGTTCGATAATGAAGAAGTTTGCCTCAGCTCAAAGCCTGAGCCCTGACATTTATGAACTAGCATCCAAGAAAAGATGGCAGGTATCTGGCTTGGGCACATCAGATTAGATCAGTGTGTTGCAAACTGAGCAGTTTAAAGTCCTGAATGGTTGGTTTATTCATTGTGATTTTATTTTCAAATTTGTTAGCCTGTGGAAAAAGTTAATGTTGATATTTACCTCAGAAGGCTGCAAATAGAAAAGAGACATTCAATTTTTATTTAAATTGTATTTGATATGCCATTGATATTTTTTAATTATTATTATTATTATTTGAAACTCGATTTTGCATGTCACTATAAAGTTATATAAACCTTGCTTGTTCAATGTTCAATGCAAAACTTGTTTGGGTCCCTATTAAAAGGTTAATTTGTTCAACCTTGGCCCCCGGCTTTGTTCAGTTTTAAATTTTGGCCCACTCTGTATTTGAGTTTGACACCCCTGATCTAGATGTTGTATATGTGTGTTGTCTCGGTGATGCAGTGTGTGTATTCATGCTACAACAGCTGTTTCCTGGCAAGATGTGAACAATGATTGATTTGTTTCACTTATTTAGTGTAATCACCCTGATCTTATTTGTGTTGTTATGAGTTCTGTTTAGTACAACTTTCGGACACTTTAGAGGGGCTTGCATGCACACGTGTGTGGCAAGTCGGAGCTTGACTGCTGACAGTTTGACATAAATTTTCAAAAAATGTATCTGATGGATGCTATTTTCATTCAATGGTCGCATAGTTCAATGATCACAATCCAGCCGAAATAGTTGCACATATAGATTTTTGAGAGTTAATACGGAGTGTTATTGTTGTCCTTTTATCCTCATCTCAACGGATGTTTACGGGTGTCTCCAACTGAAGCGATCAGAACAAATTTAATAGCTTTCCGGGAGTTCCTTTTATCATTTTATTATGTGTGGTGTACACTGCATCCAAACTTCAATTGTGAAATAATGTTTCTCCTTCCACCTGGACTTAAGTCTCAGAAGCGTGTTAAAGCAAAAGTACTAAAGTCGATTGGAGGATACGCGCAAGGTCAAGCATGACCGAGAACGCCCATATTTAAGGGTTGCCCACCCAGGGTGCCCGTCTTGGATGAAAGCACACAGTGACAGACTTAAGTCTAGTGGGCGAAAGCTGCGCGGCCAGAATACGCGCAACTTTGCAGCTTTTTTCACTTAAGCACATGGGAGAATCGGGTCCTCAATGAATATTATACCACAGACATTACATCTGTAGACATTTGAAATAATGAAATACTGGATACTGGACACTTCAGGTGACGTTTCCTATACTACTGTTATTTCTTGTAAAGCCTGGTTCACACCAACGGCGCTTGCCGCGCTTTAAAGCGGCGAGCAAAGCGCCGTCATTTTTGTCTATTTTTCCACGAATATCCCGATCTCTGAAGTAATGTTATGCTTTGATACGCTCTGATGCGCTCTGATACGAATTAGTTGCCGCTTTGTTACCGTTCCTCACGCTCTGATCCCGCTTTGATACGCTTCAAATCACGCTTTGATACGTTTTATTACGCTTTATTGAACTTTATTATGCTTTGATGCGATCCTGACGCTTTAAATCAGGCTCTGACACGATTATCAAGCTCTGTTGTGCATTGTTACAACAAAAATAAGAAAAAAATGCGAAAAACTTAGTATACTGTTTTCCACACATTTTTTATATTCATTTATTTTTTCAATTTCTCTTTTTTTTTTTTGTTATATTATGTTTTATATATTCATTTCTTTTATTTTTGTCATCTTAATAAATATCTATCTTTCATTTCTTATGCTAGTTGAAAATAATAAAAGGCAATTATCCACACATTTTTTATATTCATTTATTTTTTTCAATTTCTCTTTTTTTTCCGTTATATTATGTTTCATATCTTTATTTCTTTTAGTTTTGTCATCTTAATAGATATCTATCTTTCATTTCTTATGCTAGTTCAAAATAATAAAAGGCATTTCTTTTATAAAACGTAACATATTCTCTTTATTATTAACATTTTCATACAGAAAAATTATAGACAGTAATGTCAAACTGCAACATCAAACAGCAAACTCTAACAGAAGTACAGAAACAATGATCATCATATAAAAAAGGCAATAATGCAAAAGAGAATGGATTTGTAATCCTGTGTTGGTTTTACATAAAAGTTTCAATGTCACTAGTCAATATCACAGTCACTTCCTGTTTGTAGGGGTCCGCGCTTTGAACCAAGATCTGTTAAGCTTTCCTACGCTTTTAGTCAAGTTTTGCTGAGCTTTGTCACGCTTTTTCACGCTTTCATACGCTCTCGGCGCTTTATTCCATTCTTGACAGAGCGTAGAATTTTTTTAAACCGTTTAAAAAATTTTGGCGAACTTGCCGCATGTCCCGCTTCACTACAAGCCTTCCCACGATCCATTAGGACCCTCACGCTTTAATCAGGCTTTGTTACGCTATAACGCCGCTTTGCATGCCGCTTTAAAGCGCCGTCAAAGCGCCGTTGGTGTGAACCTAGCATTAGGGAATTTTGAATAAATGAATTGTGGATACAAACAAGCAAGTAATCAACAATTACAGGCCATGTAAATGGTAAATGGGTTGTACTTGTATAGCGCTTTTCTACCTTCAAGGTACTCAAAGCGCTTTGACACTATTTCCACATTCACCCATTCACACACACATTCACACACTGATGGTGGGAG
This sequence comes from Entelurus aequoreus, assembly GCF_033978785.1. Taxonomy (NCBI): domain Eukaryota; kingdom Metazoa; phylum Chordata; class Actinopteri; order Syngnathiformes; family Syngnathidae; genus Entelurus; species Entelurus aequoreus. The sequence goes on along the minus strand of NC_084738.1, from coordinate 43,609,967 downwards.
CTGCCATGCAAGGCCCTAACCACGACCCATCAGGAGCATGGGTGAAGTGTCTTGCTCAAGGACACAACGAACGTTACGAGGTTGGGATCGAGCCAGGAACCCTCAGGTTGCTGGCACGGCAACAACATTGCCACGCCATACCTTAACATTCAATAAACCCGCTTCAGCAACTTACGTGGTACCGTCAAAATTAAAAATAATTGTATAAAACAAATGAAACATGAAAAAATAAAGAAATAAAATATTTGAACTCACAATTTGTAGCACCCATCTGACGCCGTATAAACCAGTGGTACCGTCGTAGTCGGTTGATTGGTGTGAAAGTGGCCAGCAAACCATTTCACCGCCGGTGTTGTGCCAAAATGTGATTGCCTGCCAAAAATGGAATTCCTTCGCGGGAGCGCGCACCGCTCGCTAAACCTGCATTGCTTGGCTTCGTCTGTCCACAGCGGATTACTACGTGTAAGACAAACACTTTACCTTACTGGTTATTGTACCGGTGAGTTCTCTGTGGCTCGTATGGTCCCGGTGCCAATCTCTGTTTTCGCAACTTCTAATTGGATACTCACTTGGGAGTCCCAAGTGAGTATCCAATCACAGCGTTAGGCCAGCTAGAAGGCCTTTCTGACAACAACGTGTGATCTGATTGGCTATCGCAACTGTCTATGTGCCTGTTCACTTACAGCGCATTGTTGATTCTGAAGGCTCCGGGCAGATTTGGTACAGCATGGCAACATAAGCTAGCTGAATTCTGATTGGATACAAACTCTAACCTAAAGACAACAGCATTGGAAGAAGCATAATTTGACATGAAGAGAATATGAATACTTTTAGATATTTAAGGAAAGTAAAAAAAGAATTACTTTTATCTTTAATTATGATCAGGATTTCTGGTTATGTTAGGCCAGCAGAGAAGGCCTTGCTGGCCCTGACGGCACAACACTGCCCTAACCCTAGTTGATGGTGTTAGTCCCTCACTTCCTAATTTCCAGAGCTTCCTTCATCCATCTCTTGTATTTCTTTCTTTCTCATGGAATGACTTCTCCTTGTGTTTTAAGAGTCGGTGCGTTGCAATAACTTGCACCACTGTCACTTCCGTTGTGTCTGCTGCATCTTCTGTGGTTTAAAATTGTATTGCGGCTCTATCATTGTGTTGTGACGTTTGTATTCATTATGGCTTTTGCAATTACGCTGTTGCTGAAAGTTATGATATTGTAAGTGGAGAAGGACTGTCGGATATACACTCCTTCTTAACAAGCAGTAACAAACACAGGGAGTCAAAAGACACACAAACAGGAGATGTTCGCCACAACTCACGCCCAGACACTCAACACACAATCACCCAAACTCTCGCGTGACTTCGTTCACTCTGCCACTCTCATACACATCACACAAAACAGCACCACTTCTTAAAGGCACACAGACACACAAGTCACAGATATTACATTATTGTCTTGTGACTTATGTTTGTTATGACCTTTTTCGACCACCGTAGATATCCGCCATTTTTGTTTTGATAACGCTACAGACGGGCAGGCAGACAATGTTATTATTGAAAGTGCTAAACGTCATATAAAGTCTGCCGTTCTTAGATCTAATGTTTTCCTTTTGCTGGTATTGATAAAATCGACCGAGTCCCTTTTTAAATTGATCTTGGATCGATACCTATCTCTTGGTAGGCAAACTTGCCGAGCACAGATCGATATACTTGAAATTTAGGAATGTAAATCGATCTATAAATGTATCAATCCATCGTTACACTCCTACTATTAAATATATTTTTTTCATGCAAACAAATAGCACCAAAGAAGCTACAATATGGTCATCCATGTCGAATAAAGCATTTGGCTTTCCTGCACAACAACTAAGCTTTTCATTTCTGCCATGAAAACGAAAACGAAAACACGTGGATTGGACCAACAATTACAATACTTATTACTAGGACTTAACATGATGTTAGTTTATGTCTACAATCAGGTTTTTGTAGTTATATTTAGGCAAAGCAACTAGGAATGTCCGATAATGGCTTTTTGCTGATATCCGATATTCCGATATTGTCCAACTCTTTAATTACCGATACCGATATCAACCGATACCGATATCAACCGATACCGATATATACAGTCGTGGAATTAACACATTGTTATGCCTAATTTGGACAACCAGGTATGGTGAAGATAAGGTCCTTTAAAAAAAAATTAAATAAAAAAAATAAGATAAATAAATTAACATTTTCTTGAATAAAAAAGAAAGTAAAACAATAAAAAAAACAGTTACATAGAAATTAGTAATTAACGAAAATGAGTAAAATTAACTGTTAATGGTTAGTACTATTAGTGGACCAGCAGCACGCACAATCATGTGTGCTTACAGACTGTATCCCTTGCAGACTATATTGATCTATATTGATATATAATGTAGGAACTAGAATATTAATAACAGAAAGAAACAACCCTTTTGTGTGAATGAGTGTGAATGAGTGTAAATGGGGGAGGAAGGTTTTTTGGGTTTGTGCACTAATTGTAACATGTTTTTTATGTTGATTTAATTTAAATATATATATATATATATATATATATATATATATATATATATATATATATATATATATATATATATATATATATATATATATATATATATATATATATATATATATATATATATATATATATATAAAACAAAACGATACCGATAATAAAATAACCGATACCGATAATTTCCGATATTAAATTTTAAAGCATTTATCGGCCGATAATAGACATCTCTAAAAGCAACTACAACAGCACTTAAAATAACACAAACAAACTAATGCAATCTCTTGTCCTTTTTTTATGTTTAGTTCTGCTCTCAAACACTACCAATATAATAAAGAATAAACTGGATTGCAACCCAGAAAGTTTCTCAAACAAATCAAATGTTTACACAAACCACTGACTAAGTTATCACTGCAGACACGAGCATGGTCCGACTGTATTCCACAAGATGATGAAAGTGATATTTTTGCCAGCCATTTTCCTTGACGGACTTTCATAATTTCATAACTTCTTTATTTGATTATAAACCGCTTCTGTCGTGACTCTGTTAAAAGGTATTTCCCATTAATCGATTTGAAAGCTTGGAACAGCACAACAAAGTGACATTTTCAGCTCAAACTCTTCATTTACCAAAGTGTCTCTCACTTGATTTAACGCTACGCTCAAGCTTGTTGACCATCATGTGAATTACACCGCGACCAAGCAAATCTTGATTCGGGATGAAGATGCAACCAAAAACACATACGATGTAATATGAAATTGTCCCTAGTCTTCTGTAGGTGACATCAGCAGGCTGATGAAGGCCCACCCACATTTTGAAATTAAAAAAGGGGTGTTCCAAAATGTGCTAAAACTTGTTAGAAAACAAGCCTCAAATTTCAACTGTCTATTTTGGGGAAGTGTTGGGGTTATTTGTAGACATCATCTTTAGGTCCTAAACTATGAAATGATGTCAGCATTAGAGGGGCCCTTTAATTAGCACATGAACAAAAAACATTGGACTTTGTGGCTGTCAGCAACCTCCTGTTTTTTAATCAACTCCACAAGTTGGCCGTAGCTGCCTCTGAGGTATCAAGAGTGGTCAGCATCCAGCAGCTATTGGTGTGAAACGATATCATTTTATCATATTATTATTTCGATAATTTCCGCTCATGCATTTTTTTCTTGAACATCCAACCTACTGAGTTAAGATAAAACATTTTGTGAGAAAAAACTTAGAAATAAAATAAATTACAATTATAATTATAAAAGTAATTGCATGGGACTATCATTGCCCTATTAATTAGGCAAAATATTTAGAGATACTTAAAGCATGTTTTCTTATTAATCATGCCCATATTAGCATTATTGATTAATTTGATCATGTATTATTATTGTAATCCTTTCCACTAATGTATGTTTCTTAAAAATCCAATCTTGTGAGTTAAGTTTTAAAATTTGGTGAGAGAGGACATGCAAAGATAATTTACATAAATACAAATATAGCAACACGTAAAAAAATATGCATATGTTTTATTTTCTTACTGATTTGGGTCAAAGATCAAATAATGTATAGCATGTTTTGTTACTAATAATGCTTTATATTAGCATTATTCATTGCTACAAGTTACTCTGGATTAAATGTGGCTAAACTACAGGGGAAGCTATCCCCAGAAAATTGTAGCAAGCTACACTACAAGCTCTACGCAAAAGTAGCTTGCTACATCAATGCTACATTATATAAATATATAACTTAATTTACAACTTTCCACCAAACCAGAGAAAAATGTTTAACATTTGCCTCACAAAAGAGACATTAACAAACTCCACTTTTACGTGAATGGAATTCAATAAAAGTGAAGATATTTAAAGTAAACATATTTTCTTGACCGTGGAACACAGTCAAACAAAATGACAACTAACATTTTAAGTTCTTATGAAGGCAATAATGTTAATGTAACTTGAAAGTGTATGGAACCAAATGGACCCAATAAGTGTCCATTAACATTACCTATCTTTCATTTAGCAGAGGACACACTACAACGCCCTCTGGGGTCCCCACACCCCTTGTATTTATTTTAGTGTGCTTTTTCTTAGGCTCATCTCCTTTCGTTTCTCTGCCTACAGTAAATAAAAACAGCGTCTATCTAGATCTTGACATAAAAACAAAGACTTGTGTGCTGTTTGGGAACAGTTGATAATTGTTATTATGTGCAGTAAAACGTTCAACTCAGCTTACCTTACCCACTAAAAAACCCAATTTTAACCCAACTGCTGGTTCAGAAAAGAACAAACCCCTTTTTTGAGTTAATTTAACTCAACATTTTGGGTTAATTTTTTCAACCCAACTTTTGCGTTGAATTATTTAACCCAAAAGTTGAGTTATGCTAACTCAATGTTGGCTGATTGTAAATAATGTTAATGAGATTAATCCATGATAAAATTCCCTTCAAGAAAAAAGTAATTTTTAATTAAAGAAAACAACAGCCTTTTATCCAAAAATGCATTACTCCTTGAACAATAACCCAAAAAGGGTTCATCATTTTGAAAACCCAGAAATTGAGTTAAAATAATACCCTTAAAACCACATAAATGGATTTATATTCATAAAAATAACTCCAAAATGTAATGCAACACTAGCAACTCATAAATTGGGTTATCAAAATAACCCAGTATTTATAACTGCGTAATGTGTAATGTTTGATGTCGAGAACAGTTTTGAGTTGGGATTACAAAGTAAACAACTAAAAATGGATGTTTGGGCGTTGTTTTATCCAAACGCATACATTTGTCTAAATGTGGACAAGTAGACACATGGTGGGTTTCCTGGACGTCATCTTCATCGCTAACATAAAAATCCGAGGGAGAGAATCCCTCTGCCATCCTCCACTCGTTTTCTTTAATGTATTTATTTGTTTATTTTTTTAATCGCCCGCTTGAATATTAATATCGTAATTTGGGATGTGCGTGTCTGTTGTGATTTCCCTTCCTAGTTCGATGACCCGCCCTATCTTCCCTGTGATTGGCCTGTCCGTTAGTGTTTTGCCCTACCATTAACCAATCGTGACTCATCATAGCAAATCAACCAATCATCATGGATTATCTCCGTGTTTCTCCTGCCCCTGGATTTTTGCAGTCCGTTTCTCTCTTTCTTTTCTAAAAATAGCTAAGCTACGGAAATCGCCACTCGTTCCAAAAAGTAGCCAAGCTACCGCCAAGCTACCGAGAGATGTAGTTAAGCTCTGTAGCTTCACTACTTGTAACGAGCTACTGCCCAACACTGACTATTGTGCACAATGTCATCAGCGCTGTTAATGCTGACTGAGCAGTTTGCTCCTTAGTGCTATTACAACATTGGTTCTGTTTCTGATGGTTCTCAGGAGAATTTACTTGTTCCAAATGGTCAAAAAGACCCTTTTCCACTTGGCTATGTCAAAAAAGTATGTACCGCCGCGATCAAAAGTTTACATACACTTATAAAGAACATAATGCCATGGCTGTCTTGAGTTTCCAATAATTTCTACAACTCTTATTTTTTTGTGATAGAGTGATTGGAGCACATATTTGTCTGTCACAAAAAACAATCATGAAGTTTGGTTCTTTTATGAATTTATTATGGGTCTACTGAAAATGTGAGCAAATCTGCTGGGTCAAAAGTATACGTACAGCAATGTTAATATTTGGTTACATGTCCCTTGGCAAGTTTCACTGCAATAAGGCACTTTTGGTAGCCATCCACAAGCTTCTGGCAAGCTTCTGGTTGAATTTTTGACCAGGTGCAGTTCAGCTAAATTTGTTGATTTTCTGACATGGACTTGTTTCTTCAGCATTGTCCACACGCTTAATTCAGGACTTTGGGAAGGCCATTCTAAAACCTTAATTCTAGCCTGATTTAGCCATTCCTTTACCACTTTTGATGTGTGTTTGGGGTCATTGTCCTGTTGGAACACCCAACTGCACCCAAGACCCAACCTCCGGGCTGATGATTTTAGGTTGTCCTGAAGGATTTGGAGGTAATCCTCCTTTTTCATTGTCCCATTTACTCTCTGTAAAGCACCAGTTCCATTGGCAGCAAAACAGGCCCAGAGCATAATACTACCACCACCATGCTTGACGGTAAGCATGGTGTTCCTGGGATTAAAGGCCTCACCGTTCCTCCTCCAAACATATTGCTGGGTATTGTGGCCAAACAGCTCAATTTTTGCTTCATCTGACCACAGAACTTTCCTCCAGAAGGTCTTATCTTTGTCCATGTGATGTCCGATGAAACAAAAATTGAGCTGTTTGGCCACAATACCCAGCAATATGTTTGGAGGAGAAAAGGTGAGGCCTTAAACCCCAGGAACACCATGTCCATCGTCAAGCATGATGGTGTTAGTATTATGCTCTGGGCCTGTTTTGCTGCCAATGGAACAGGTGCATTAAGTGGGACAATGAAAAAGAAGGATTACCTCCAAATTCTTCAGGACAACCTAAAATCATCAGCCCGGAGGTTGGGTCTTGTACGCAGTTGGGTGTTCCAACAGGACAATGACCCCAAACACACTTCAAGAATTAAGGTTTTAGAATGGCCTTCCCAAAGTCCTGACTTAAACGTGTGGACAATGCTGAAGAAACAAGTCCATGTCAGAAAACCAACATATTTATCTGAACTGAACCAATTTTGTCAAGAGGAGTGGTCAAAAATTCAACCAGACGCTTGCCAGAAGCTTGTGGATGGCTACCAAAAGTGCCTTATTGCAGTGAAACTTGCCAAGGGACATGTAACCAAATATTAACCTTGCTGTATGTATACTTTTGACCCAGCAGATTTGCTCACATTTTCAGTAGACCCATAATAAATTCATAAAAGAACCAAACTTCATGATTGTTTTTTGTGACCAATCACTTTATCACAAAAAAATAAGAGTTGTAGAAATTATTGGAAACTCAAGACAGCCATGACATTATATTATTTACAAGTGTATGTCAACTTTTAATCGCGACTGTATAAAGTGTTTTCAAACAGCCAATTATAACCACAAAGGACATAGTCACACAAATGAAAAGATAATATCAGATGTAATAAAAACAACTTCATGAGACTATCACTATTTTTTAAAATCTAATTCTCTTTCTACTCGAATGTGTTTGAGTATTCTCTAGTTCAGAGACATTGTTAGGCGGTTGTTGGTGCAAGGGACCATGGTGACAACGACGATGATGAATAAGACTCGGGAGAGAGGAGGAGAGAATTACCTCTGAGCAAGCGGGAGTGAAGTCAAGAAAGAAGGGAAGAAGCAGGAGGAGCGCCTCGGCAGGAAAGAGGGGAGCGATAACGCCAAACGAGACGAGCGAGAGGAAACAAAGAAAGGAGAACGATTGCAAAAAAAAAAAAAGAAACATGCAAAAAGGCTCGCTGGGGACAAAGACGTGAGGTGCGATCACGTCTGCCGATTCCCAAGCTGCTTTGAAGAGCCGACGAGAGGGTACGGCTGTAATCGCATTTTCCGCGGCGTGTGCACGTTTCATGAAATCCCATGATGCGTTTTGGCTCTGGGCAACAAATTGAGGGTAAAAAAAAAAAAAAAACGAAAAAAGACGGGCAGCGGAAATGAGGAATAAAAAATTTAGGATAATATTCGGCACTGTTCCCCCGCGGAAAGTGAAAAAGAAAGGATGTATGGCAGTGGAAAAGATGACTTTGAGGAGTTCATTTTAGGACTATAAATAAAAAAGTGTTTTTAATTAACAGTGATGTCACCTACATGGTTAGGCTTTAAAGGGTTAAAGCAGTGTTTCCTAATTATTTGCTATCATGACACTTAGGGGACAGAAATGTTTTCATGGCCCTCCTAAATTGAAGTATCATTGAAACACTAATTATATTTATTTATCTGGATGTGTCAAGCTACTGCGATGAGGTGGCGACTTGTCCAGGGTGTACCCCGCCTTCCGCCCGATTGTAGCTGAGATAGGCTCCAGCGCCCCCCGCGACCCCGAAGGGAATAAGCGGTAGAAAATGGATGGATGGGCGTCAAGCTAGTTGTTAATTACTCAACTGTATATCCTCTTCACCTGCTACTGTACCTGTTGATTAACTACTGCACTGGAGGCTTGTGTATCGTTCAAGCATGAATAAAGACCCAGCTACTGCATGTACCCTTGCCTCTCACGGCCCCCACTGATGCCACACTGCATCCCCATAAGGGGGCCCGCCACGCTATTTTAAGAAGTACTGGCTTAGGCTTTGGGGTTCAAAGTTAGGGTTTACAAATTAAGAGCTAATTCTTATGGCGTACGATTCAAGGTGAGAGGTCACGGGTTGAGGATTTAAGTTTAGGGTTTGGGTTAGGGTTTAAAGATTAGGTCTTGGGGATAGAATTGGAAATTAGGGTTCAGGCTTCCGGTTTCAAGGTTAAGGTTCTCAGTTCAAGGTTGGGGTTTAAGATTACTGGTGAGGTTTAGCGATCAGGGTTGGCGTAAATGGTTAGAATTTATTTCAAGGTTAGGGTGAGATTAGGTCTAACTGTTAGGGTTTGGGGTTCAAGATTTAACTTTGGGACTCAGGGTTAAAATTGTACTTATGTTTTGGTGTTAGATTTAAATGTTAGGGTTTCAGGTTTGAGGATATATTTTAAGATAAGGGTTTGAGGTTAAGGTTTTGGGAAGGGGTAAGATTTATGGTTAGATTATGGGGTTAGGACTATAAATTAGGTATGTTATGGCTATATGACTATGGGTTAGCAGGTTAGGGTTTAGGGTCCGAGGTAAGGGTTTCAAAGGTAAGAGTTGGAGGTTGGAGTTTAGGGTTTCACATCAGTATTTGAATCTAGAGTTTGGTTTAGGATTAGGGATTAGATTTTAGGATAAGAAGTTAGGAGTTACGATTTCCTGTTAGGGTTTAGGTTGTATAGTTTGGGTTGTGTTGTTTGGACTCTTTTTCTTTCAATGTTTTTATTGTTCTTTTTCTGTAATTTTTCCCTGGCTTAGGCTTTGTGGTTCAAAGTTAGGGTTTACAAATTAAGAGCTATAGTTCTTATGGCGTACGATTCAAGGTGAGAGTTCACAGGTTGAGGATTTAAATTTAGGGTTTGGATTTCGGGGTTAAAGATTAGGTCTTGGGGATAGAATTGGAAATTAGGGTTCAGGCTTCCGGTTTTAAGGTTAAGGTTCTCATCTCAAGGTTGGGGTTTAAGATCATTGGTGAGGTTTAGCAATCAGGGTTGGCGTAAATGGTTTGTTGGGTTTTAGACTTAAATTCAAGGTTAGGGTGAGATTAGGTCTAGCGGTTAGGGTTTGGGGTTCAAGATTTAAGTTTGGGATTCAGGATTATAATTGTAGTTATGTTTTGGTGTTAGATTTAAATGTTAGGGTTTCAGGTTTGAGGATATATTTAAGATAAGGTTTTGAGGTTAAGGTTTTAGGAAGGGGTAAGATTTATGGTTAGATTTTGGGGTTAGGACTATAAATTAGGTATGTTATGGCTATATGACTATGGGTTAGCAGGTTAGGGTTTAGGGTTCGAGGTAAGGGTTTCAAAGTTAAGAGTTTGAGGTTGGGGTTTAGGGTTTCACATCAGTATTTGACTCTAGAGTTTGGTTTAGGATTAGGGATTAGATTTTAGGATAAGAAGTTAGGAGTTACGATTTCCTGTTAGGGTTTAGGTTGTATAGTTTGGGTTGTGTTGTTTGGACTCTTTTTCTTTCCATGTCTTTATTGTTCTTTTTCTGTAATGTTTCCCTGGCTTAGGCTTTGTGGTTCAAAGTTAGGGTTTACAAATTAAGAGCTATAGTTCTTATGGCGTACGATTCAAGGTGAGAGTTCACGGGTTGAGGATTTAAATTTAGGGTTTGGGTTTCGGGGTTAAAGATTAGGTCTTGGGGATATAATTGGAAATTAGGGTTCAGGCTTCCGGTTTTAAGGTTAAGGTTTTCATCTCAAGGTTGGGGTTTAAGATCATTGGTGAGGTTTAGCAATCAGGGTTGGCGTAAATGGTTTGTTGGGCTTTAGAATTAAATTCAAGGTTAGGGTGAGATTAGGTCTAACGGTTAGGGTTTGGGGTACAAGATTTGAGTTTGGGATTCGGGATTAAAATTTTAGTTATGTTTTGGTGTTAGGTTGAGATGTTAGGGTTAGGGTTAGGGTTAGGGTTTGAGGTTCGGGTTTTTAGGATATGTTTTAAGGTTTGGGGTAGGAGTAAGATTTATGGTTAGATTTTGGGGTTAGGATTAGAAATTATGCATGTTATGGCTATGGGTTAGCAGGTTAGGGTTTACGATTTGAGGTAAGGGTTTCAAAGTTAAGAGTTGGAGGTTGGGGTTTAAAGTTTCACATCAGTATATGACTGTAGAGTTTGGTTTAGGATTAGGGATTAGATTTTAGGGAAGAAGTTACTTATTTAGATTCAGACTTAGTCTTTCTCCACGTCTCCCGTACCTGAGATGTTACTTCCAAGATAGGTGAAGTCGTCAACATACTCTATGTCATGTTCGTCTATAGTGAGTGATGGAAAGTGTTGTATTTGTCCAAAGGCCATGGCCTTGGTCTTTTCTTGGCTTATCCGTAGTCCGACTTTTTCTCCATGCTCATGGAGATTGTTGGACATCTCTTGGAGTGCATGCTGAGTATGGCTAACCAGAGCCAGGTCATCCTCAAAGTCTAGGTCGGTTAATCTGCCCCCTCCCCACTTGATGCCAAAGTTTGCCCCGGTGACGGACTTCTTCATCACAAAGTCAGTTTGGTGGTAGCGGGGGTATATATTGTAGCCCGGAAGAGTTAGGGATGCAAGGGATTCTGGGTATTTGTTCTGTTGTGTTTATGTTGTGTTACGGTGCGGATGTTCTCCCGAAATGTGTTTGTCATTCTTGTTTGGTGTGGGTTCACAGTGTGGCGCATATTTGTAAAAGTGTTAAAGTTGTTTATACGGCCACCCGCAGTGTGACCTGTATGGCTGTTGATCAAGTATGTCTTGCAGTCACTTTCGTGTGTATGCAGAAGCCGCATACAACATGTGACTGGGCCGGCCCACTGTTTGTATGGTGAAAAAGCGGACGCGTCGACAGGTTGTAGAGGACGCTAAAGGCATTGCCATCACAGCACGCCCTTAATATTGTTGTCCGGGTGAAAATCGGGAGAACTTCGGGAGAATGGTTGCCCCGGTAGATTTTCGGGAGGGACACTGAAATTCGTGAGTCTCCCGGAAAAATCGGGAGGGTTGGCGAGTATGCCTTGAGCAAGACACTTTACCCACCTGCTCCCAGTGCCACCCACACTGGTTTAAATGTAACTTACATATTGGGTTTCACGATGTAAAAGTGCTTTGAGTCACTAGAGAAAAGCGCTATATAAATATAATTCACTTCACTTCACTTTTGTTTTCATATGGTTTTAGTTTTTTACCTTATTTTTTCGTGGACTTTTTTAATTTGCACTGCAACCACACAATTTCCCCCTTGTGGGATAAATAAAGTCTATCCTATCCTATGTTCGAGGTACTGGTTCTGGATTTGTTTGACTTATGGAAAGCATTTCTTGGGGAACAATGTCGAATGCCAGGTACTGTGTTGAGTTCTAAGGGTTCCAGCCTTGTTGGTCCAAACACAAAAGCAAAAGTACAACATGAACATTGCAGCCCACCTTACTCTTTTGTACATGTTTTAATGAAACTTTGTTATATGTTCAAAGTTGTACTTCCTCCTGTGTGCATCTTCTTGTGACTTAGTTATGCCGTGACCTTTTAGTCCCGCATGTCCGCTGGTGTGTGATATCCCACTTGGCTGCCTTGCTGCTGAATCATGGCGGATCATTGATTGCCACTACTATGCTTTATAGCTCCATCATGACTTTGCATTGAATATTTCCCGCGTCACACCCCCACTACTCTTGCGTTCGCTGCACCTCACTTTTATTAAGTTTTAGTAAAAGTGGATGATTTATGTGGATACTTCTAATGATTCCTTACAGAGGTTGCCTGGGTCAGTATTTGATGGAAATGCAAGGCTCTTCATGTCATTATTATTGACCTTATTGCACCGGTATTGCTGCTGATGCTTGGAGGCTCAGGCTACAACATGAAATGAAAGTTTAGAAGATTGCTGTTAAAGATCATATTCACGACTAAGTTTTGTCAAAAGTCCCCCTTGTCTGCTCTAATTTCAGATGTCCTATGCAAACAGTGATTAATGGCCTCTTTCTGAGGGAACATTTTTTCGTTTTCCCATTACAGCCGCGTCTGGCACCAGGCTGCCGCCACAGTTTTGACTTCTTTCAACCGCACAATGTCAAAAAATGCCAGTCCCCTCTTCCGCTGCCAAGTGCAGATTTTGGGTGGATGTTGGTGAGCAAAATGTCATGAGTGGACCTTGCAAACCCAAGAATACCCTCGTTTATGTTGCAGAACTCCTATGATAATAACCTTAACACAACACAAGGGTGGCTGTGAAATGTGGAAATAAGAATGATAACGTTTGATAATTCAATAAAAGGAAATGCACCAATAAAACCAGGAAGTGGGAGGCTATTGCCAATCCAATTAGCCTCAGACGCTTTTGTGCTTTCCTCTGGAGGGTTAAGAGGTTCTCACAAATGCATGATTGGATAATAGAGAGCTGAGGACACAAAGGCCATAAAAAGCAAAGAATACAGGACTCAGAGGTAAGAATTACTGCGTATAATTGGATTACATAAGACTCTTACCTTTCATTTTATATATATATGTGTCTGTAGATCCTTCCCCCGCCCAAAAATAGTTGAACATCTCAAGCTGTATACAAACTACTTCAGGTTGCTGGAAGTTTGGATTTTTATCTTCTGCAGCATAAAACAGCCCTGACATTTTTTAAATAATCATTTTATCGCACATTTTCAACCATTTTTTTATTTTTATTGTGCTTGTGTTTTTGAAAATATATTTTTTATTGTATTGCGTCAACCTGATTTACGACTGCGGATGGAAGTTTGCATCCTTGCTACACAACATCCTGCGGCTAACAAATTCGGTACTTTTTTAGGTAGTGAACAGGCCTGTCGCTACTATGATTCACGTAAAATCAAAATGGTGCAATATTGCAATAACTTTGTTGCACATGACGTTACGTCTGGTTGCAGACTCACAACGGCTCAAACACTTGATTAGGAAACAAGCAGTCAAGATATGTACAAGTCAAGAAGGCATTAAAAAGTACAATAAGGCTCCACTTTTCAAAATGTTTTAGCTTGATGCTGATTTTAGCTTTTGCGGTTTTGTGGTGATTTCAACACCTCCAAATTTGGTCTTGAAAACTACAAATAAGATGCACGTTACAATCAAACATCTTGTGTGTAATAAGTACAATACTTACAGTTTAAACACTTTGTAGTGGTAAAAAAAATAAAAGACTGGCACATTTAAATTAATGGCAAAGACTACTTCCTGGGTACGCCAACACTACATAGTCTATACATATATATATATATATATATTTTTTTTTTTAACAGTGCAGATGCAAAAGTACTGAAAACCGGTACTGGGAATTAGTACCGTATTGATTCAACTGTGAACTGCACCCACATTTTCATTTCCATTTTTGTTTTTGTCATTCATTTAAGGTCAAAGCAAAATAAAATAAAAAAGCAATCGAAGTTACATTAAAATAAGTCATGAATGAAAAGGAGTATAGAGAAATATAAATGTATAATGTATTTCCCCTATTCACACAGTTGCAACATTTGTTGTTCGACTCAGAAGACTTGGTATGGCTATATTTCTATTTATATTTCATAACATATAACAAAATAAACAAACATGAAAACAATAATTTACTCCAAATCATATCTATTCATCATGATTTTTAAACTTTTTTAAATACTGAAAGAGATTTACTTTGTGTTGTTCCACTGTCCAGTTTGTGCCATAAACTAACACTTTTGACTGAAATGCTTCTTTCCATTGTCTTTTTTCTAAATCTCAAATTATTAAAGATCTCACATACTTTTTAATTATAATTACTTTCTTTTTTTAATAAGTCTTTTTTTAATGTTTGGTAGAATTTTTGTATGTGCTTTGTACATGTGTAATGCTATGTGTTATTGGGTTCCACAAAGTGCAATGTCCCTTTTAAATAAATCAACAAACTCTTGAACTATTCAGTTCAATTCAATTCAGTTCAGTTGTTTCAGTTTTATTTCGAACATGCATACCATACAATGTAATGCATCTCATATTTCCAGTTTCATTACAGCACGTCCGAAAAGGAGTATGAAGAAGCTGAGCTTATTTAATGCTACCCCTTTTCATACCATAGCAATTTTATCCCATTTCTTTGTTCTCTGTAACAGAACAGTGACTAGATAAATAAATAAATATACCATAGCAAGTACACAAATATTAAATACATAATTCATCTTTATCTAAAAAAACTGAAAAACAACAAAATAAATAAATACAAAATAAATAATGTTGCACATTAAAATGTTGACATTAGTGTTGTTATTAAACTCCATAAGTCAAATTGACTTGAACTTTCTCCCACAGCTCTACTAAACACCCACTGTTACTTAAGGGTATTTTGCCTAATCACCATGAAATTTGAAACAAATTTGACAAGCAAATGTGTGCAAAATCTGAGCAAGATTGGTTGAAAACATGTGAAACGTCTTATTTACTTGGCAACTAATTGTCCATAAATTATTGATAATTTATCTAATAATACAACTTTGAAGATTGAAATGCGCCAGCCACAAATGTCACTTAGAAAATGATTTGTTCCAGGGTCAAACCGTTGCAATAAATTAAAACGTTGAAAAATGTTAAGTAGCATTTTAAGTCATAAAAGTGTAAAGATACTTTTTTGGTGGTGAAACCCTGACTGAGACCACATGTACTATTACGGTACATGTACTATTTAAGTGGACCCCGACTTAAACAAGTTGAAAAACTTATTCGGGTGTTACCATTTAGTGGTCAATTGTACGGAATATGTACTTCACTGTGCAACCTACTAATAAAAGTCTCAATCAATCAATCAATCAATCAAACACCACCAGGGACACATAAATGTAAAAAAAAAAAGTTAAGCACTTTTAGCATTAAATTATAAAACCAATAAAACACAACTTTTGCTGTAAGTGTCCAATTGTCCATTTATCTATGACAAACTTCACTTTTAAATATTTTTTCTCAATACAAATATTGCATTACCGCCTCGATTGAACACGTCGCTTCATGATAAAAGCTACTTTTTGTATTTCAACGCGGCACAAGCGGAACATTAGTGGCTATGTGTGTCCTAATTAGTCAAAGTGCTTTTTATATGGCACTAATGGACTCTGGATGGAAGTTTCTCTAAGTGCAGCGCAGAGCGGAATCCTAATGTTTGATGATGACGATGATGCATTTCAGCAAAAACACACATGTAATAATAAACAAACGTAAAATAATCACAGGTGGCGGATGTTTCTCCTCAAAAAGTGGATAAATAATTATCTCCAAGTCTCACTACTTGACTTTGTCAGTGGGTAATCTGATTGTTTTTATCCATATTGGAATGACCTAATTTATACATGCTATTGGTAATCAATCACTATCAATCATGCTTTCTGAACATACTGTCCTGTATGGGCTCATACATGCTGAAGTGCTGTGCAAAATGTGCCATTTTCTGTGCAGACACCTGCCTCCTTATTTAAACACAAAAAGCACTCAAGGCAAAAGTGAGCGTAACTGATTAGCAGGCTCTTGCATAACAAAGTTGTTGAAGTGGTTGGACGTTGACTTGTGTGCATGTGACAGGTCAGCCAGCACGAACATTGCAGGTTTCTGTAGACCACCGTTGTATTTCAACCTTTATGACTCCAGGGTAAGGAAATGAAGGACAGATTGTCATGAAGGCAAAAATGTACATATTGGAGATGTTGATGTGTGATCATAATCCCTCCGCTATTGATCGTTCTCGACAGTTCACAAATGCTCTTAACGTGTGGGGCAAACGTGTTGGAACATAAATGAATATTTAAAATCGACACGCACTTTTTAAGGGTAAAACATACACGGGGAAGTCTGCAACTTGTGGACGACAGAGCAGACAGCGGACAATAACGAAGCCATTGGTGGTGTTAAATTCTACAAAACCTAAAACCAGTGAAGTTGGCACGCTGTGTAAATGGTAAATAAAAACAGAATACAATGATTTGCAAATCCTTTTCAACTTATATTCAGTTGAATGGACTGCAAAGACAAGATATTTAATGTTCGAACTGAGAAACTTAATTTTAGAAACTTCGAATTTAATGGCAGCAACACATTGCAAAAAAGTTGGCACAGGGGCATTTTTACCACTGTGTTACATGGCCTTTCCTTTTAACAACACTCGGTAAACGTTTGGGAACTGAAGAGACCAATTTTTCAAGCTTTTCGGGTGGAATTATTTTCCATTCTTGCTTGATGTACAGTTGAAGTTGTTCAAAAGTCCGGGGTCTCTGTTTTCGTATTTTAGGCTTCGTAATGCGCCACACATTTTCAATGGGAGACAGGTCTGAACTACAGGTAGGCCAGTCTAGTACCCGCACTCTTTTACTACGAAGCCACACTGTTGTAACATGTGGCTTGGCATTGTCTTGCTGAAATAAGCAGGGGCGTCCATGATATCGTTGCTTGGATGGCATCATATGTAGCTCCAAAACCTGTACGTACCTTTCAGCATTAATGGTGCCTTCCCAGATGTGTAAATTACCCATGTCTTGGGCACTAATACACCTCCATACCATCTCAGATGCTGGCTTTTGAACTCTGCACCTATAACAGTCCGGATGGTTCTTTTCCTCTTTGGTCCGGAGGACACGACATCCACAGTTTCCAAAAACAATTGGAAATGTGGACTCGTCAGACCACAGAACACTTTTCCACTTTGCATCAGTCCATCTTAGATTAGCTCAGGCCCAGCGAAGCTGGCGGCGTTTCTGGGTGTTGTTGATAAATGACTTTGGCTTTGCATAGTAGAGCTTCAACTTGCACTTACGGATGTAGCGACCAACTGTAGTTACTGACAGTGGTTTTCTGAAGTGTTCCTGAGCCCATGTGGTGATATCCTTTACACACTGATGTCGCTTTTTGATGCAGTACCGCCTGAGGGATCGAAAGTCACGGGATTAGCCGCTTACGCGCAGGGATTTCTCCAGATTCTCTGAACCTTTTGATGATATTCCAGACCATAGATGGTGAAATCCCTAAATGCCTTGCAATAGCTGGTTGGGAAATGTTGTTCTTAAACTGTTCGACAATTTGCTCACGCATTTGTTCACAAAGTGGTGACGCTCGGCCCATCCTTGTTTGTGAATGACTGAGCATTTCATGTAAGCTGCTTTTATACCCAATCATGGCACCCACCTATTCCCAATTAGCCTGTTCACCTGTGGGGTGTTCCAAATAAGT